>NC_056737.1:1708137033-1708234533 GCF_019279795.1 Protopterus annectens | reverse complement strand
TTTCTTTCCATATTGTATCCATAATAGTTATCCTTTGTATTATTACTAATATATCCTTTTTGGACTTCAGTGTTTGACAGTAGGAAGATGTATGTTCTTTTTATTTTCCAGTGTAACATTGCAGTCCCATCTCCCAGTCTGTAATCCTTTATCATATACTTTAAAAATGTCCATTACTTCTCTAAGTTACTTAAATGTGGGGTTTTTTGCTTTCCTGTAAGAAACTTTAAGTACAAGTTCCAAGGAGCACATTTTTTTTTAAATATTTTTCTAAAAACGTTTCTGTTACAGGTCCAGTTTCAAAAATAACATCACAAAAGTCACTTTACGTATACAAATGAAAGCTCTTACCTAAAGGTTTCGTTCCCAATGGAGAAATATTATCCGTACCTTTCCAATATTGACTATTTCAGTGTAGATCCTTGTTGTGATTTTTTTCTGTGCTTAGACGTTGCCCCTTTTCTTTTCCCTTCTCCCTTACTATATCCATGTTTTATCTATTTTTTTCCTTCACAGCATCCTTGTATATAAGCTAAGCGTCATCTTTGTATATTAACCATCAACCCCCCCCCCCCCCCCCAGAAATGTCCTTGCCACTCTGTGGTTTGCTTGCCTCCAACCAATCCTGTAGTATATCTTGCAACACACACACACACACACACACACACACACACACACACACACACACACACTGGAGGGTTGTAATAAGAACTCCATTGCCATCCATGGGCTTGGCAGCAAATATTTCCTGTTAGAACCTGCATTTTGAATCCTGTGAAGATCCAGTTAACTTCACTTCTCTCTCCACACCATCAGAATGCTTCTGTTTAACCATTACATCAGAATGGGAAAGTTTGACTGCTTTCCAGACACCATCACACACACCACCTAATTCCCTTGCCAATACGAAGACTCTGCTAGTTTCTCTCCCACATCTGTCACTTTCCACCCTTCTCCGATTGTGGCTTCAACAACAGATTTTCTTGTGAAACTGTTTGTTGTAGATTTAGATGCCATATCAATATTTTTCCTGCTTCTCCGAACCCATTACTTGGGTGAAACTGAAACAGGAATTCCACAGCAACAGTAATCCTACTGATCAGCACAGACGAGTAGTGGAAGTTTCCCATTGCCCTGGCCAAATTTCCCTTGGTAAGATAAATACCTCCTGAGGCTTCTAACCTGGTCAGCGAAGAATAGATAAAAACTTAATAATAATAAGAAATGCTCCTGTATTTTCACTTTAGCAATATGCAGTTCTTGTCCTGAGATATTCCCCTTCTGCAGTATTTTAACTTTCAGTCCGTCTTATTTTTAACATTTTTCAGTCTTTTTTCATTTTCTCACTTGCTAGTTATCCCTTCCAGAAAACTTTTCTTCCCTAACAAGTCTGGAATTTTGGATAATTTTTTAAGGTTTGTAGTGGCCTGTAGAGTTCCTACTTCCTATGAACTTATAATTTCCACTGACCATTATTTAAATTTGTCTTTTTAACAGGTAAGTAAGGAAAGCACCAGTGTGCCATTTTTACTTCTTTTCCCTGCATCTGTCTAAATTTTTATTTGTATGTGATCCAACATAAGTTATTGGATGTTAGTTGTTTTTAACTGAATACACATGCTCCTGTGACGTATAATTTTTGTTCAGTGTAGCATAGTTCTTGGAAGCTGGGGAATATGTGAACTCAGTATTTGGAAATCAAACTGAATTTTCATCTTCCATACCAGACCTCCTTCTGTCTCTTTGGCAGTCTGCTGTCATTTGTTTTCACTTCTAGGTCCATCTGATACATCCTCGCCTATTACAGCTCTGGTTCTAATCTTTCCACCTAAGCAATATCCCTTGCTGAAAGCTGATTTCTTTTTCCAGAAATTCTCTTAAGCTGCATTATAGCAGTTTAGGTGGAATCTAAGTATGTGCCAGTGGTGTTGTCCTCCAGCCAATAAGCCGTTAGTACTGCGCATCTGCCATGATGTTCATCGTGCATACAGCTGCAGTCATAACAGATGGGTTCTCCTGCCATCAGGCGGGTCCTCGGTCGGCCGAATTTCAAAGTCTAGGTCCGGCGTCTGTTGTCGTCGCTTCTTCCCTGACGTCAGTGCGACAGGGGTATAAAGGAACCAGCCGACACCATTTTCTTCAGTCTTTCTTGCCGCGTGGTGCCCGAAGCAGAAGCAGTTCGCAAGTGCCGGTCGGCCAGCTCCTGAGATTACGAAAATTTGGAAACCGAAGTCTTCTTAAAGCTAAGTACCCGTTGGAAACTTTTCTTGCCTCAGACCGATGTCAGACAAAGTTAATAATTGTATTTCTTGTGGGAAGCAAATACCGCATAAGGATTTCCATTCCCGCTGTATACCTTGTTTAGGCCCAGACCACGACGTCTCGGTCTGTCGCTTTTGTGCTACATTCAACAAACGCACTATTAAGCGTCGGGCGGAGTTCGCCCAGCATTATTTTGGGAAAGCATTTAACTATACTATGTCGTCGGATACTCCGACTGTTTTGTCTAAAAAACGCTAAGACAAGGACCGACACACGAGGTCCGCGGCCTCTACCGACACCACGCCAAAGCCGACTACACGTGGTCCGGTTCTTAGCGAGGCACCTACGCAGCCCCTGACTACCGACGACCTGTCTTTGACTGTGTCTCCTGTGCCTGAGGTCGCAGGCTCCTCGGCCCACACCCCGACTACAGATACCGAAGCCACTCTTGGCGTTGAAACTCAGAATGTGGACAGGTCCACCTCCACTCAAGGTGTCTTCAGACCTTCCTCTTCTTTCTCCAAGGCTTTCACAAAGTCCAAAGCAACCATGCACTCTAAGAGACCAGCTACTCAGGGTCCATCTCCAGGCCCCATGCCTAAGAAACTGATGCTTAAAATGGCTGAGGATTTAATTACTCTTATCAGAGTTTCTCGGCCCCCTCCGGACAAAAGGCCTAGAGTGGAGGAAGATTCCCCCTCCTCTGATCAGGGCTCCATTATTTCAGAGCACTCTGATGATCAGGAACAATCTTGCTCCCCTTTTGAAGACTCTGATGCGGAGGAGTCCATCCCTTTTGTATCCCCCCCCCCCGAGGATTACTCATTTGGGGGAACTTTGCATACCTTAAGGGAACACTTCCACTGGGAAGGCCAGGATTATTCAGATTCCAAGAAAAGGCTCAGGGAATTTCTCTTGCTTCCTCAGCACAGGCCTCTGGCTATACCTCCTGTCTTGGACATCCTAGATGATGTTTACTCGGAGGTCTGCTTTAACCCGGACTCTCTACCTCCAGCTCCAGTTAAGCCTGACAGGTACTACAGGGTCCCTGACTCACACCAATTTCTATACAAAAGCCATGCTGCTGACCCAGAAACCATCTTACAGGGCCCCAAGGGAGTTAAGGCCTCCATTGCTAAAAATCCATTGCCTTCCGAGAGAGATTCCAGATCCTTAGAAAGGTGGGGAAAAAAGGTATATACCTCGGCTACCTTATCCATGAGGGCCTTAAACTGTCAGTTTCATATGCTAAAATACCATCAGTTTTTGTTATCACAATTGAAAAAGTAAAATGTCACAACCTGAACAACCAGACTTGAAGGAGTTGCAGGATTTGATGCATAGTGCAGAACAAGTAAGTAAGCATATTTTACAATGTGGTTTTGATGCTCTAGAGGCCTCATGTAGAGCTGCTGTTACAGGTTCAGTCATACGTAGGCATGCCTGGCTCAAGGAACAAGCCTTGCCTGATCATGTCAAAGCTAAATTACTAGACGCCCCTCTTCAAAAGGATGTACTATTTGGTGCTAATGCTGAGGAGGTATTAAGGAAAATGGAGGAAAAGGCTAAATCAATGCAAACTGTGAAAGAATTTCTACAGGTTCAACCCCCACGTTTTAGTAGAAATTGGCCTTCCAAAAACTGGTCCTTTCCTGCCACAGACAGACCCCAAAGAGGCAGATACAGGCGCCCGAGGGGCAGAGGACAATCCCAAGGATCGTATAGAGGCAGACAGTGGCAAGCTCCTTCACAAAGAGGTGGTGAGGACAACTCGCAATCTTTCAGAAAGCATACCCAATGACTTTCCCCTTTGCATGCCAACCAGGTCTCAAATGGCAGCCCCCTTAGGAGGAAAGCTGGCATTATTTCCAAAAAATTGGCATATTGTCACAAAGGATAAATGGATCCTGGACATTATAAACAGAGGCTACAAATTCCATTTTCACACCCTTCCAGAAATGAAGGGCATGCCAAACCTGCCACACAATCAAAGGGCAGAGGCACAAAGGCAAATTACAGATCTCATAAACATGAAAGCTATTCAAGAGGTACCTACGCACGAACAAGGTCAAGGTTTTTATTCCAGGCTATTTCTGGTGCCAAGGAAGGGAAAAGATTGGAGACATATTTTGGATCTATCCATCCTCAACTCATTTCTACTCGTTCCTAAATTCAAGATGCTCACTCTACAGCAACTTCTTCCCATGCTGGGCAAGGAGTCTTGGCTGGTAACATTGGACCTCAAGGAGGCATACCTGTATGTCCCAATCAGTCAAAATTGCAGAAGGTACCTCAGATTTCTTGCAGATTCAACCCATTATCAATTCTCTGCATTGCCGTTTGGCTTGTCTACTGCGCCCAGAGTATTCACGAAATGCCTGGCATCAGTAATTGCCTACTGCAGACTTCAAGGGATACAAATATATCCCTATTTGGACGACTGCCTGATCCAAGCGGACAGCAAGCACATTCTTCTGAAACATCTTGCTTATGTAATAATGTTATTGAACTCTCTGGGATACACAGTCAACAAAAAGAAATCAAGGCTAATACCCTCTCGGAAGATAATTTTCCCGGGTGCCAATTTGGACACAAACACCCAGATGGCCTACCTCACGCCAGAGAAGCAGGGGCAACTAATTCAATACTTCAGAACACTAGCAAATTGCACCAGGCTGACTGCAAGGAAAATCCTGCAGGCTCTGGGATTCATGGCATCTTGCATCTTACTAATCCCATGTGCAAAGCTGCATATGAGGAAACTACAATGGTACCTGAAAAACATGGTCTCAACACAGCCACAGTTTGGAAACAATAATACCACTAATTCCATGTCTGCAAAAGGAATTTCTGTGGTGGGCTCAGGCATGTCAAACAAACACAGGTCTTCCATTCAGCAAGCCTCAAGCAAATCAGGTAATCACAACAGACGCCTCGGACTACGCCTGGGGGGCGCACATGACAGATCGGTGCATTCAGGGCAAATGGTCCCAAAAAGAAAAGCACCTTCACATCAATCAAAAAGAAATGCTAGCAGTAATAAATGCTATTATACCTTTCAAGGACCTTCTACAACCAGGTCATCTATTGATAAGAACGGACAACACCACAGTTATGTGGTACATAAACAAGCAGGGAGGAACACATTCTTACCCCCTATGTAGACTGGCCATGTCACTTTGGAACATGGCCATGGACTTACAAATGGAACTACAAGCACAGTACTTGCCAGGCAAGGAAAACACGCTGGCAGACAACCTAAGCAGGAATGATAGATCCACACGAATGGAAGTTGCATCCAAAAGGTTTTACAGAAATAATCCAAGAATGGGGAAGGCCAGACATAGATCTCTTTGCCTCCCACAAAAATCAATTGACAAAATTCTGCTCAAGGATCTTCCATCCAAAGGCCTGGAGAGTGGACGCTCTCTCTTTCAGTTGGACATCAATGACGGTTTATGCCTTCCCACCTCTTCCTCTGCTGCCCAAAGTTCTATTGAAGACCAGAGCAGACAGACCCAAGATGATCCTCATTGCTCCGGACTGGCCAAGGCAACACTGGTACCCACTCCTGAGGAGCCTGACGCATTCCCCACCATGGACCCTGCCTCTAATGCCTCTTCTGACTCGGCACAGTTTCAAAACTCTTTACAGTCAGCTAAAAACACTCAATCTAGTCACATGGAAGATTCCTTAGCATCACAGCAGGCCCTACTCTCCAAGGAGGTGCAGGATGTCATTTTGGAGGCCAGAAGGCCATCAACTAGAAAGGCTTACTCCGCAAAATTGAAACGTTTTTGTGTCTGGAATGAGAAAAAGGGCCAGGACCCTGGAAAACTGAATTTATCTCAAATACTGCAATATTTGGCTGAACTGCTAAGCGGTGGACTTTCTTTCTCCTCCATCAAAATCCATGCCTCAGCCATTTCTGCAGAATACAACACTGATCCACCTTTATTCTCTCATCCTCTCTTAAGACAGTTCCTCAGAGGGGCTAAGAATTTAAGACCTCCAAGGAAACAACCAATACCTGCTTGGGATCTTAATTTCATTCTGGAAAAACTGACCTTGCCTCCCTTTGAGCCAGCTGCCTCATCAGATTTGCAATATTTGTCCTGGAAAACTGCTTTCCTTCTGGCTATCACCTCAGCTCGTAGAGTTTCAGAACTACAGGCTCTCATGGCTGTCCAGCCTTTTATCATCTTCCATCAGGACAGAGTTTCCTTACGAACCAACCCGTCCTTTATGCCTAAAGTGGTATCCAGGGTAGCTTTAAATCAGGCCATACATTTACCTACTTTTTATCCTAATCCTCAAAACAAAGAGGAGAGATTACTACATTCCTTGGACATCCACAGACAACTGCATTATTATTTGGACAGAACAAAGCCTTTCAGAAAATCAGAACAGCTCTTTGTGGCCTATGCGGTAGGAGCTCAAGGAAAGCCAATTTCCAAACAGACAATCTCAAAATGGATAGCCCACTGCATACGCTTTTGCTATTCCTTTCATGGCAAACCTGTACCTACAGGCATTAGAACTCATTCCACCAGGGCCACAGCCACCTCTGCAGCCTTCCTCAGAGGAGTTCCTACCAAGGATATTTTGGAAGCAGCCACTTGGAGTTCTGTGCATACCTTCTCCAAGCACTACAACCTACCATTATACTCCAAATCTAGAGCAGGCTTTGCCACTGCAGTCTTGCAGGACATTGTGGCTCCTCCTAGTTCCACCTAGTGCCTACCACCCCTTTCTTAGCTTTGGGATTCTACCCATCTGTTATGACTGCAGCTGTATGCACGATGAACATAGTACAGTTTTGTACCTACCATAAATGTAGATGTTCGAGTGCTAATACAGCTGCAGTCCAGGTTTCCCTCCCTCCTTCCCCTCTTTGGACAGGCCTATAGGCTAGCACATCCTCATACAACCTGATTGGGGTATTCATTTATGATGTATTTGCTTGCAACTACTGTATTTTGATTATATTGCACTGCATTATTACACAAATTTATGTATTGCCTTCCTTCTGGGGCCACCTGACATCTGGGGCAAGAAAAACTGAAGAAAATGGCATCGGCTGGTTCCTTTATACCCCTGTCGCACTGACGTCAGGGAAGAAGCGACGACAACCGACGCCGGACCTTGACTTTGGAATTCGGCTGACCGAGGACCCGCCTGACGGCAGGAGAACCCATCTGTTATGACTGCAGCTGTATTAGCACTCGAACATCTACATTTATGGTAGGTACAAAACTGTACTTTCTCACCTTTCTGTCACTACTGGAGCCCCTCTAGTGATCAGTTTCATTACTGCTCTTTTCCTTTGTCCGTGATATTCTGGTGATTGACTTCCCAGAAATCCTTTTTCCAGATTGTCATGCTCATTTCTATCCAAGTAGGTATCCTGCAGCATAGCTATTTACACCCTACACTTCATATAATTCAGTACTGTCTGCTTTCATCTATACCTGTTCAATGTAAATGGCTTTATGATATGAAAAAGTGTAGTTATCAAGATAGAAATCTGTTACTCCCACCCATTGTATATGACAGTGCTTTTAAATATATATCTCCAGTTTTTAATTTTCATACATAACTTAATGCTTGGCATGTTGATCTCGTATGCAGTTGCTTCTCATCTCCATTTAAACCTATGCCACACTTTTTCAATACTTTTTGATTCATTGAAAACACTTGGACAAAAAAAATGTTCAGAGACACCCCCCCCCCCCAACCACCACTATTTCCCTCTTAACTTGGAACAAGCACCAAAAACTGTACCTTTTTAAAACAAACAAAAAAAGGTTTAACCCATCCAAATAGCAGTTGCCCCAAATTGCCTGCTGTTCCCATGGGCATTGCCTAATCTAAACTTAAGGTTAGGCTATAACGTGCTTTAGCATGGCTATGTTCCCAGTGTGTTCTTTGCTTATATGCATATATACAAATGTTTAAGGCACAGGCAGTAATGCCCTTCTAGCCTGCCAATATACCAAAAACAGTTGTTTCCATAGTAAGTGTCCAGGTTGTTTAAAGCAAATACTAGTTTAGACTTTTTTTTTTTAATGTAATTTGGAAGATTATTCCTTGCATCAGCTATTCTGTCTGAGAACCGATTAGTACACGTTTTTTCCTCATAGAATCTACTACATAGGTTGATTTAGTATTGTTTGATAACTGCAGACTTTCCCAGTGGTGGTAAGTCCTGTATACCTAAATGAGGTGGTCTCTTAAATATCTGAGACACTTTATAAGTTCAGGTATTTTTTATATTTCATATCATGAATTTTCACAGCCATGGATGTCCTTGTTATATTTCTGCTATACTCTTTCTGGCTTACTCATGTTTGTTTTGGTATAATGTTACTGTATTGTTCTCCGTAATTAAGTTTTGGTCCAATACAACTAACAGTGACTTCATCATTTCTGATTTCCCAGACTTTAAATTGTGTGTAAAGATGTATATAGTTTTATAACTATCTTTAACCAGTAGGTTAATATGATTACAAAAACTCCAGAGCTGAATCTACCCATATACTCAGGTCCTTAAATGAATCTATACTTATCGTTGTATACTGCATTAAATATTCACCTTTCAGTTTAGGTCTATAAATATCATAACGCTTGTTTTTTGATGCATTTATCAATATGTTCTCCTGTGACCAAATGGTAGATTTATTCAAGTTCTTTTGCAGACGTGCCATATCTGTAACGTGTAATCAGTTTACACATAAAGACATCTGCATACAGACTGTAGAAAACCTCAGATGAAAAAGGAGCTCTGAAAGATATCTAAACATGTATGGACCCAGGGCAGAGCCCTGTTGGGCACCCTGACTGCAGCCTTGAATATCCCCTGTCCAGTTGCAGCATACTTGTCATGTGCTATTTGAAAGCCATGCAGCTGTCCAACTTATCAAAAAGTGCATCGATACCTAGTTCTAATGTATTGATCAAAGTTTTGTGTATGGCCCTGTTTCATGCTGAAGTTAAATTTATTTAAATTTACATCACAGCACATTTTTCATTCCTAGCTGTTGTATTGTTATAACACATCATGTTACAGGTGATAATAGATCACTCTTCAATACATGCTGATTAATATGGTTTCAAGCCTCTTTTCCAGTTCTGAAAATCCATCAGTTGTAACATATCGTGTTCTTTTTCCACAACAGGAAAGTAAATGTATGGGTCTGTATAACTCTGGGTTTTTCCAACTTTGTTTCCCTTATTGATAGTCATGATTCCCTTTATTTATATGTCCTTGTGAATTAGCAGATCTAGAGGTACTGTAAGCGTCTGCTGAACTCAGAATTCTCTCCCTATGCTTTGCTTGGGACTAGTTTATGTAGTTTTGAATATAATAGGTTGCCTGTATGTTTTCACCCCCTTTGTGGATGCAAAATGTTTTGTCTTTACTCCTACCACAAGTTGTGTATATTATGCTCAATATCTTCATATACATTTTTGTCAAATGTTTCTTAATCTGGTCTGTCACTGTCTAATTTGTCTATCCAACGCAGTTTTCTGTTTTCAAAATTGTAGTTAGACTCCCACTATTTTTTCTTCATCTCTTCTCTACCCAAATGTGAAAAACTGCTTTTTAGCCTTAAGGAAAAAAATGCACTAGCTGTATTTTTTGTGTATTGTTGTATAAGTACTTAAGTACTAAGGCTGCTGCTGGGGAGGTAGTTTCTTCTCATGGTTTCTAATTCCCATTTCTCACTGAACTACTGTACAGTTTAAATTTAAATGTCACTATTGTGCATTGCACACTTAAGTCTGCAGATGGTCTTCAGACTTTGCAGGTGCAAGCACAGTTAGTCATGTGCACTTCTTAGTTCCATGTAGTGGCCAATCTTTATACAGTGCTCTGTTTAGAGGCAGCATCTCTTTAGTTCTTGGATATTTACAGACAGCTAAGCACTGTGCACAGAACTAAGCTTGTAAGACTTGCTTCCTTTGTACATCAAGAACCAGTATTGCCAAACTGTACCTTTTAATATTGCTTTCGGATATACTTTTTAATGATAAAAATGACATTGCAAGCAGGATGTTCATCGTGCATACAGCTGCAGTCATAACAGATGGGTTATCCTGCCGTCAGGCAGGTCCTCGGTCGGCTGAATTCCAAAGTCTAGGTCCGGCGTCGTATGTCGTCACTTCTTCCCTGACGTCAGTGCGGCAGGGGTATAAAAGAACCAGCCGACGCCATTTTCTTCAGTCTTTATTGCCTCGCGGTGCCCGAAGCAGAAGCAGTTCGCAAGTGCCAGTCGGCCAGCTCCTGAGATTACGAATATTTTTCAACCGAAGTCGTCTTGAAAGCTAAGTACCCCGTTGGGGAAACTTTTCTTGCCTCAGACCGATGTCCGACAAAGTTAATAATTGCATTTCATGTGGGAAACAAATACCGCATAAGGATTTCCATTCCTTCTGCATTCCTTGCTTAGGCCCAGACCACGACGTCTCGGCCTGTCGTTTTTGTACTAGCTTCAACAAACGCACTATTAAGCGTCGGGCGGAGTTCGCCCAACTCTATTTTGGCAAAAAATTTAATTACATTATGTCGTCGGATACCCAGACTCCAGTTTTGAGTAAAAGACGCAAAGATAAGGACCGACATACGAGGTCCGCGACTTCTACAGACACCACGCTAAAGCCGACTACAGGTGCTCTGGTTCTCAGCGAGGCGCCTACGCAGCCCCTGACTACCGATGACACTTCCTTAGCGGTGTTTTCTGTGCCCGAGGTCGCAGGCTCCTCGGCCCACACACCGATTACAGATACCGACGCCACTCTTGGCGGAGAAACTCGGAGTTTAGACAGGCCTGCCACCTCTCAAGGTGTCTTCAGGCCTTCTTCTTTTTCCATTAAGGCTTACACTAAATCTAAAGCAGCCATGTAAACTAAAAGACAAGCTCCACAGGGCCCCTCTCAAGGCCCCATGCCTAAAAAACAGATGCTCAAAATGGCTGAGGATTTGATTAGTCTTATCAGGGGTTCTCAAACCCCCTCGGACAAAAGGCCCAGAGTGGAGGAGGAATACCCTTCCTCGGACCAGGCCTCCATTACTTCAGAACACTGATGACCAGGAACATTCATACTCCCCTTTTGAAGATTCTGATGCAGAAGAGTCCATTCCCTCTGCCCCCCCCCCCCTGAGGACTATTCTTTTGGGGAAACCTTGCATGCCTTGAGGGAACACTTCCACTGGGAAGGCCAAGGTTACTCCGATTCCAAGAAAAGGCTCAGGGATTTCCTCTTGCTCCCTCAGCACAGGCCTCTGGCTATCCCTCCTGTCTTAGGCATGCTAGATGATGTGTATTCAGAGGCCAGCCTTAACCCAGATTCTTTACCACCAGCTCCAGTTAAGCCTGACAGGTATTACCGGGTTCCTGATTCACACCAATTCCTATACAAAAGCCATGCTGCTGACCCGGAAACTATTTCACAGGGTCCCAAGGGAATTAAGGCCTCTACTGCCAAAAATCCATTACCTTCAGGGAGAGATTCCAGAGCTTTAGAAAGGTGGGGGAAAAAGGCATACACCTCAGCCACTTTAACCATGAGGGCATTAAACTGTCAGTTCCATATGTTAAAGTATCAACAGTTTTTGTTATCTCAGTTGAAAAACAAAATGTCACAGCCTGAACAACCAGACTTGAAGGAGTTGCAGGATTTGTTGCATAGTGCAGAACAAGTGGGTAAACATACCTTGCAATGTGGTTTTGATGCTTTAGAGGCCTCCTGTAGAGCTGCTGTTACAGTGTCTGTCATACGTAGACATGCTTGGCTCAAAGAGCAAACCTTACCAGATCATGTCAAAGCTAAATTACTAGATGCACCTATTCAAAAAGATGTATTGTTTGGTGTTAAAGCTGAGGAGGTATTAAAGAAAATGGAGGAAAAGGCAAGATCAATGCAAACAGTGAAAGATTTCCTACAGGTACAACCTCCACGTTTCAGTAGAAACTGGCCTTCAAAAAATTGGTCCTTTCCAGCCACAGACAGACCTCAAAGAGGTAGATACAGGCGCCCGAGGGGTAGAGGGCAATCTCAAGGATCATTTAGAGGCAGACAATGGGAAGCACCTACACCAAGAGGTGGAGAGGATAGATCACAGCCATTCAGAAAGCAGACACAATGACTTTCCCCTCTGCATGCCAAGCAAAGCTCTAATGGCAGCACCTTTAGGCGGAAAACTGTCATTATTTTCGAAAAATTGGCATATTGTCACAAGAGACAAATGGATCCTGGACATTATAGACAGAGGCTACAGATTCCACTTTCACACCCTTCCAAAAATGAGAGGCATGCCAAACCTGCCACAAAATCAAAGGGCAGAGGCACAAAAACAAATTTCAGCTCTCATGGACATGAAAGCTATTCAAGAGGTACCTGCACAAGAACAGGGTCAAGGTTTTTATTCCAGACTATTCCTGGTACCAAGGAAGGACAAAGATTGGAGACCTATTTTGGACCTATCCATCCTAAACACATATTTACTCGTACCAAAATTCAAGATTCTCACATTACAGCAGCTTCTTCCCATGCTGGGCAAGGAGTCTTGGCTGGTAACATTGGACCTCAAGGAAGCATACTTGCATGTCCCTATCAGACAAGATTGCAGAAGATACTTCAGATTTCTTGCAGGTTCAACCCATTATCAGTTCTCTGCATTGCCCTTTGGCCTATCTACTGCGCCCAGAGTGTTCACGAAATGCCTGGCATCAGTAATTGCCTTCTGCATACTTCAAGGGATACAAATATACCCATATTTGGACGACTGCCTGATCCAAGCGGACCGCAAACACATACTTCTGAAACATCTGGCGTTTGTAATAAAGTTGTTGAACTCTCTGGGATACACAGTCAACAAAAAGAAATCAAAACTAATACCCTCTCAAGTAATAATTTTCCTGGGTGCCAGCTTGAATACAAACACCCAGATGGCCTACCTCACTCCGGAGAAACAAGGGCAATCTTTTTTAAAGTTTTTTTTGTCTATTCCTTCTAGCATGTCGAGGGATCAGTTGCTAGTGTCCTCTCCTGCTCAGCTGGTGAACCTGGGAATATTGAGGCAATGTTACAATTGCCTCATGTACACAGACAACCCTCTCCTCCTCCCACAAAACACAAATACATGCAAGAGATGCAACTATACAGCCAAACTGGAGGCTGAGCTCTCTCAACATAGGACTGGCAAGACCAGTCAGGAGGAGAAGGTTACCACACACACTATAGACCCAGTCTCACATAGTACCATTACAACCTCAAATCATACACATAAACACACAAAGACATACTCGGAGGCTCTGATCAAAATCTACCAAAACAGCAGAGGCCACCAAAGCAGACACCCAAACAACCACCACCTCAGAACACAACACCTGCAACACATAGACCTCACAGTCAGAGTGTCAAACAGTCACAGCTCTTAAGGCCAAACACAATGCCAGACACACTAGTCATTGGTGACTCCATAGTCAGACACACTGACGTCCCGCTCACCAGACTGAGTAAGGAGAAGGTCACAGTAAGCTGCCTGTCGGGCGCTAGAATCCGCCACATAACGCAAGCACTCAGGTCTCTCAACAGCAGGTACAAATATGACTCATTGTCCACGCTGGTGTAAACGACCTGAGACGTACCTCCTTGGACTACATGAAAAGAGACATTGAGGAGCTCTCTGATTATGTAGCCCAGGCAGGTATGACCCTGACCTTGAGCAGTATCCTACCTTCACCAAGAATGATGCCACAATACAGAGATAAGATGATCAGCTTTAACAATTGGCTTAAACACTGGTGTCATTCAAAGGGGATCCAGTGTCTGTCTGCCTGGGATGACATGCTGGACAAGCCACGCTGCTTAGCAAGGGACGGCTTGCACCTGTCACCCTGGGATTCCGGATATTGGCAAAGGCTCTTGCCACCCCATAGTGCCTTTTTAGGCAAGGCTCAAATTCTAAACCTACCACCCTAGAACACAAAAAGGAAAAAACTAAGGGTAATGCTGCTCAATGCCAGAAGTCTAAATCTCAAAATGCACGCTCGAGGCCCTTCTCAGTATGGAGAACATCGATGTCTGTGCTGTGACAGAAACCTGGTTCAAGGCTCCTGAGAGCACCCCAGCGCTATCAGGTTTTACCTCATATCATGCGTTCCGTCCCATAAATCCGGTCAATACCAAGAAAGGAGGGGTATCCATATTCATCAAGGACACCCACACCTCAAGACTGGTGGCAACGCACGATGCATCGGAGACCATCCAGGTGCAATTAACCATAGGCAAGACTGCTCTGCAAATTGTAGCATGTTACAGGCCACCCTCACAAACTCAGGAACCTTACATGGCCTTCCTGAAAACACTAGAGGGGATAAATGTATCACCAAACACCATCATACTAGGTGACTTCAATTACCCTAATATAGACTGGGAACACTACTCAAGCCCAAACACCCTAGCCCAAAAGTTCCTGGAATTCATAAACTCAAATGCCATGGAACAATTAGTCACCATCCCCACAAGAGGAGATAACATACTTGATTTCATCATCACGAACATGGGAGCACAATGTTCAACACCGGAGGTGTACCCCTCACTGGTGAGATCAGACCACAAACTAATCTCGCTGGAGGTCCTCATCCCACCCCACCTGAAATAAAAAGACCACAGTAAAGAACTTCTCAAAAGCCGACTTCACACTTCTAAAGACTAGTGTGGTCTCCTTTAAGGCCCCCGAGCCAGCGGAAAACAGTACTCAAGCCGCTGAATCACTTACAAATGCCTTCTACCAGCACCTGCAGGACTGCATGGATAAGGCAATCCCAAGCAAAACAAAGACTCTTTGTACCAAAGGCAAGCGTCCAGTCTGGTGGACCCCAACCATAAACAAACTCTACAACAAAAGGAGGAAGCTACTACAAGATAGAGCAAAATCCTTAAAAGGTAAGACACCCTTGATCACTATAAGTAAAAAAACTAAGAGCTCTCATAAAATCATCCAAAGCAAATTTCGAGAGAAAAATAGCTAGACTCAAAAGACAATCATAAGGCCTTCTTTAGCTATGTTAGAAACCTGGGAGGAAACTCCCAGATATGCTCAGAGCTAGTTCAAAATGATGTGAAGATTACTGATCCTACAGACATTGCCAACATACTGGCTGACAGGTTCAGTGCAAACTTCTCCTCCCCAAAGGAGAGATAATTATACCAAACGATTGCAGCCCACCAAACATCTCCAGCGCCCAAGTAAGAACTGCTCTCTCCAAAGCAAAAAACACAGCATCCATGGGACCTGATGGTGTCCCCGGCTGTGTGCTCTATGAACTCAATGAGGAATTAAACCCACAGCTAGGACAGCTGTTTAATCAAAGTCTTACCTCTGGATACGCACTCCAGGAGTGGCGACTGCAACTGTGGTACCACTTCACAAAGGCGGTGCCTCCACCGACCCTGGAAATTACCGCCCATTAGCTTGACAAGCCTTATCTGCAAAGCCATGGAGAGGATCATAATGGACCTCATAAATAAAGACATAGGGAATTTGCAGACTTTGGATCCAACCCAGTTTGGCTTTGTCAAAGGCAGATCATGCCTTTTAAACTTGGTTGACTTTTTCAAACAGTCACCAAAGCCATTGATGAGGAAAGGCAGTCCATACAGCCTACCTCGATCTGGCTAAGGCCTTGATACAATACCCCACTCAGGTATCATTGAAAAACTCATCAGCTTAAATGTCAACCCATACATCACAAGATGGGTTGCAAACTGGCTGAGTGACAGAACCCACAGGGTCAGAGTTGCTGACACCATGTCAGACTCAAAGCCTGTCACAAGTGGTGTCCCACAGGGCTCAGTCCTGGGCCCACTCTTGTTTGGCATCTACTTTTCAGTACAAGCAAACACAGGAGGGTTATGGCTGACAAAGTTTGCAGATGACTGCAAACTGGGCCATAGTAGAAAACACATCTGACACAGATATCCTTCAGAAGGGTCTCACAGAAACGGATAACTGGTGCCAGAGCCACGGCCTAAAGTTAAATGCCAAAAAATGCATAGTCATACCCTTCGGGAAAAACAAGGTTACCCCTAGCTACCAAATAGGTGGCAATCCACTGAGCACAGAAGAAGTTATCAGGGACCTGGGGACCCAGGTTGATAGTAGTCTGTCATTCGACACCCATGTAGCTAAAGTAGTTAGGAAGACCTTCTACATTGCCCACCTTATCATGAAGGGATTCTCATCTAGATCAAGGGAGGTCATAGTCTCCCTTTACTCATCACTCATCAGACCAATGATTGAGTACAATGCCCCATTCGAATGTATCTGACCCGACACTTGCAGCAGCTGGAGAGGCCACAAAGTTCCTCACCAAAAGGATAAAGGGTCTCAAAATCTGTCCTATGCTGCCCGACTGAAAGAACTCCAGCTCTATTCAGTCGCTTACACGCTTGCTCAGAGGTGACCTTTGCCTAACATACAAGGCCATGTCAAACCCAGATTTGATGAATATGCTTCACCTCAAAAATCTAGATCCATCAGAGCCACAAGGGCGGGAGACTTAAACCTTGACACGGCTATTAATAGGACGTGCTGGAGGGATAGATTCATCACCCAAAGACTCCCTATGCTGTGGAACAAAATCCCGGTACATGTGAGGCAGAGCACCTCACTGGCCTTGTTCAAGAGAAATCTTGACCAATGGATGGGAGATCACAGATATACCCCAGGGATTACCTCAGTGTCACTGCTCGACAGAGGCACAGCAAAATAATGGGTATAGTTCCCCATACTAAAGGGGTGGCGTAAGCCACAAAACGATGGGCTAGGCTTGTAAATGCCCTCGGGCAGATAGCCTAGTATGAACCTATGAACTGTCTCAATACTTCAGAAAAATGGCAGCCTTCACCAGGCTGACTGCAAGGAAAATCCTGCAGGCTCTGGGATTCATGGCATCTTGCATCCTGCTAATCCCATATGCAAAGCTGCATATGAGAACTTCAATGGTACCTAAAAAACTTATGGTCTCAACACAGCCACAGTTTGGAAACAATTATACCACTGATTCCATGTCTCCAAAAGGAATTTCTGTGGTGGGCTCAAGCATGCCAAACAAACATAGGTCTCCCTTTCTGCTTGCCTCAAGCAAATCAAATCATCACAACAGATGCCTCTGACTACGCCTGGGGGGCACACATGACAGATCGGTGCATTCAGGGCAAATGGTCCCAAAAAGAAAAGCACCTACACATCAATCAAAAGGAAATGCTAGCAGTAAAAAAATGCTATTATGGCTTTCAAAGACCTATTGCATCCAGGCCAGCTATTGATAAGGACAGACAAAACCACAGTGATGTGGTACATAAACAGGGAGGAACCCATTCATATCCCCTGTGCAGGCTAGCCATGTCTCTTTGGAACATGGCTCTGGAATTACAAATCCAACTTCAAGCACAATTCCTGCCAGGCAAGGAAAACACGCTGGCAGACAACCTAAACAGAAATATGACAGATCCACATGAATGGAAGTTGCATCCTCAAGTTTTTGCAAAGATAATTCAAGCATGGGGAAGACAAGATATAGATCTCTTTGCTACCCACAGAAATTACCAATTGACAAAATTCTGCTCAAGGACCCATCATCCACAGGCCTGGAAAGTGGACGCACTTTTTCAGTTGGACAACAATGACCGTTTATGCCTTTCCTCCTCTTCCTCTGCTGCCCAAAGTTCTATTAAAAGCCATAGCAGACAGACCTAAGATGATTCTCATTGTTCCAGACTGGCCAAGACAACACTGGTACCCACTCCTGAGGAGCCTGACACATTCCCCACCATGTATCCTGCCTCTAATGCCTCTTCTGTTGACCCAGCACAACTTCAAAACTCTTCAGTCAGCTGAAAACACTCAATCTAGCCACATGGAGGATTCCTTAAATTCACAACAGACCCTCCTCTCCAAGGAGGTGCAGGATGTCATTTTGAAGGCCAGAAGGCCTTCTGCTAGAAAAGCATACTCCGCAAAATGGAAACGGTTTTGTGCCTGGAATCAGAAAAAGGGACAGAATCCTGGAATACTGAATTTACCTCAAATATTACAGTACCTAGCTGAGATGCTGAGCAGTGGACTTTCATTCTCCTCCATCAAAATCCATGCCTCAGCCATTTCTGCTCAGTACAACACTGATCCTCCTCTATTCTCTCATCCTCTCTTAAGACAGTTCCTCAGAGGGGCTAAGAATATAAAACCCCCAAGGAAGCAACCTGTACCTGCTTGGGACCTCAATTTCATTCTAGAAAAACTGACCCGGCCTCCATTTGAGCCAGCTGCTTCAACAGAACTCAAATTTTTGTCATGGAAAACAGCCTTCCTTCTGACTATCACCTCAGCACGCAGGGTTTCGGAACTACAAGCCCTCATGGCTGTGCAGCCTTTCATCATTTTCCATCAGGACAGAGTTTCCTTACGAACCAACCCTTCCTTTATGCCAAAGGTAGTTTCCAGTGTAGCCTTGAATCAGGCTATCCACTTACCTACCTACTACTACATTCCTTGGACATTCGCAGACAGCTTCGTTATTACTTAGACTGGACAAAGCCATTCAGAAAATCAGAGCAACTTTTTCTATCCCATGCTACAGGTGCTCAAGGGAAGGCTATTTCCAAACGGACAATTTCAAAATGGATAGCCCACTGCATACGCTTTTGTTATTCTTTTCATGGTAAAACTGTACCTACAAGCATCAGATCTCACTCCACAAGGGCCACAGCTACCTCTGCAGCTTTCCTCAGGGGGGTTCCTACCAAGGATATTTTGGAAGCAGCCACTTGGAGTTCTGTGCATACTTTCTCCAAGCACTATCACCTACCATTATACACCAAATCTAGAGCGGGCTTTGCCACTGCAGTCTTGCAGGGCATCCTTGCTCCTCCTAGTTCCACTTAGTGCCTACCACCCCTTTTTTAGCTTTGGGATTCTACCCATCTGTTATGACTGCAGCTGTATGCACAATGAACGTAGTACAGTTTTGTACCTACCATAAATGTAGATGTTAGAGTGCTAATACAGCTGCAGTCCAGGTTTCCCTCCCTCCTTCCCCTCTTGGGACAGGCCTAATGGCTAACACCTCCTCATACAACCTGATTGGGGTATTTTTTATGGTGTATTTGCTTGCAACTACTGTTTTTTGATTATATTGCATTGCATTATTACATAAATTTATGTTTTGCCTTCCTTCTGGGGGCACCTGACATCTGGGGCAAGAAAAACTGAAGAAAATGTTGTCGGCTGGTTCTTTTATACCCCTGCCGCACTGACGTCAGGGAAGAAGCGACGACATCTGACGCTGGACCTAGACTTTGGAATTCGGCCGACCGAGGACCCGCTTGACGGCAGGATAACCCATCTGTTATGACTGCAGCTGTATTAGTACTCTAACATCTACATTTATGGTAGGTACAAAACTGTACTTTCTGAAGCAGTAGGTAAATCTGTAGTTCCATTGCTGTTTCTCATGTTTGTATTGGTGTTTTTTCTGTGGCTGCTTTAGTTGTCTGTGCACCTTACAAGTTAGATACAGCTTCTGTGTTGTCCTTTAAAGCCACAGTGAACAGGGGCATGTTTGCCAGGTATCACTGATTTTAAGAGGTTAACTGAGGACTCTGTCCTTTCAGTTTCTGCAGGTGGGAGCTTTACAGTATTAGGTGGAAAACTGGCAGTTGACATAGTGGTAACTTGGTGATTTTTGAAGTGTAGTCAAAGAAAAACTGTCATTCTGTGCTAGTTTGTTTTAATTTTGCTTGGAGAGGTAGGAGAAAGTGTGACTGGGGCCAAGAGGTCCTAAACTCCTGCATTTCTACTCCAGTCAGTTCCTACAGACAAATCTGTACTTTGCAGATCCAGTATTTTGGTGAGTACCTATGACTTGCATGTGTGTCATTCAGAATATCAAGTGTCGCTGTATATTGTCTTTTGCTAAGCTTTAAAGATGAATGTAGGGATTAAGTATTTTAGGACTTGCTGTAATACTCTGAAGCTTCTGCGTCTGTGATGTATATCTTGGTGTTTCTGCCTTAGCTGTGATGATTTCCCAGCATTCGTCACTACCTCTGAGACAGCAGAAGTTTTCATAGTGGAGAGCCATTATCATTTTTAGGCTGGAAGGAAAAATCTTTAACAAATGTTTATGCTGCGATAACTGGGACATTGAGGAAAATGACCAGTGTTTAATATCCGTGATTGCATTAAGATAAAAGTATTTTTATTGCAGCTGTCAAACCTTGGTTTGCCATTCATTTCCAGATGTTCACTTGTGCACCAGCCAAATGACAGTTGAGTGTTTGTGGTTAAATATGTCCACTTGAAATTTCAAGTTTTTGGTGGTTGAAAATTTGCAGAACTGATCACTAACAGTAAATCTTTGATATTCAGAGATTTGTATACTTGTATGTTTTACACCCGTACTGTAGACCATCTAGGCAGAATTGATGAATAAATGTTTATTTGCAAATGCATGGAATTAATTTTGTTCAAGCAGTTGAAGGACCTTTCGACAGTTATGCATCCCTGTTCCTTAACATTCAAAGGATATCATCCCATTTTTTAATGGGAGTTGCATGTTTTCAGAATTCCAAAACAGTTAACTTTTTAATTTGAATTTGTTAATAAAGGATGCAGTTTCCCCTACCCTCAAGTTGAGATGACAGGTGTGTGATAAAATTAATAGATTGGGAGAAGCCTTTAACTGAATTGCTATTCAAGGTTGTTGGTTTAAGAATTTCTAAACTTATGTCGGGGTTATTACACAAATATTTCTAAGAGCTCTGATGCATTGCTTAGTGTGTTTGATTTGATATGCTTTCATGTGGTGCAGCAGTTGGTGGTTATGCCTCTCAACAGATAGTTCATTCCCTTGTTGGGGTACTACCTCTGCAGAGTCTACATGTCTCTTTCTGCGTGGTTTTCGGCTTCGTGATGCATTTTGATACCTCTGGTGGTTGAATTGATATGTGGAATTTGTTCATGACATTGAGTATGCATCCTTCAGGGGCCTAGTTTCCTGTCTGAGATCTTTTGCCTACATTATGCCCTTATAGCTTACCTTCGCATGCAGTCTCCCTTTTGACACAAAAGCATATAGTGGCCATTTTAAATTTTAATGCTTTTATCCGTTTATAACTCCATACTTCTGCGGAAGAGCATTGTTAAACTGCTTTCTTTCATTGTTAAACTGCTTTCTTTGTGTTGTGCAACTTTGCTTTCTTTTGAGCTGCCCATTCATTGGACTGGTTTTGGTTTATTGGCTATATTGTAGTTCTAAATAGCCTCTGTTACTATTCCATAAGTGCCCCTCATCTCTCACATCTTTGATTAGCTGTTGCTTACTTTTCTAGAAAACAGATGACATTTCTTTTCAGTTATGGTTCCTTCATGTTTCTTGTTATGATGAAGGTTCAGATTGTAATACAAGCATAAGACTTCAACACTAATAAAACAAAGCCAAATAATTGCTTTGGAGTGAACACTAAAATGACTAGTAAATGGTGTAATACTGAATGCTGGTCATATATAGTAGGCCAATTCAAACAGTTAAGTTTCAGGACCCTTTAAAGCTGTCCAGTAATGGTAGCACCATGAACCACTGTGTTAAGTTCAACTAGTATTCTGCATGGTAACACTTCTTCAGGGCCTCCTGTACTTCTTGGCTGGACGAAGGGCCTTAGTACACCTCTTGGCTGGACGAAGGGCCTTAGTACACCTCTTGGAGACCACCAACTCAACAAGAGTCTGTGTAAGGCTAACAGTAGTACCAGAACATTGTAGTACAGAAGTGTAAAGGAAGCCAGTACAGATAATGCTGAGGTGTTCGGTCAAAATCCTGTCTGTAGAATTCTGTACCAGGTGGAAACGATTACTTTTGGGTTCTTGGAGCCCCATGAAAAAGATGCTATAGCTCTCTTACTGAGTAGACCAAAACCAGAACAATTACTGTCTTCAGGTGGAGTAAAGTGATTTATTCCAGTTGAAGCTCATATGAAAGCAAGATGAATTGTGACCGACTAGTCGGAGGTGATCCAGCTTGAGACCATCTCAAAATTTTCATTCCTGTAGATTTAAGGTGCATAGAACTGAAGCTGTAGAGTTCTGTTTTTGTGGGGTGAACCAGCAGGCTGTCTGTTTTTGGCAGTGTTGAGCTTCACACGATTATGTTTAATCTACTGATAACATTCACTAGAAAAATTTATATTGACTGTCACCAGCTGTTTCTCTGTGAAAGGAGTACAGTTTTGTGCATTATCTAAAGTTGAACCACATTTCTTCTGATAATGGCCCAAGGTGCAAGTATCCTGCATTTAACACCCTGGAAGGTAGGAGGAAGAGGTTTAACACCACACTTTAACTAAATCCTGAATAGGTAGGAGGCAAAGCAGTCGGATAACAGAAGTTCTGCTGTAATATACTACCCTACCCAGTTCAGTGGGAACTGGTTACTCACCATGTCAAATACTGCAGAATTAGCAAGGACCAAAACAGAATAGAAACATTAGTCTCACCATTAGACAATTTGTTAGCCACTCTTCTTTTAGAACTGTAATCTCAGTGGTAGGGGAGCGTGGAATCCAGACAGAAAAACATCCAGCTCTGGTCAACTGTACCAACACAGGATTAGTTTGTGTAAAGGGAAGGTGCAGAGCAGATTGGATCTGGGGTTGACTGACTATAGCGGGTGCACCACATTGCTTGAGGTTGCCACATCCATTTAGAGCAAGGGTATTTTGCTTCTTTTTAATTGACAGTAGCAGCAGTTTGAACAATCCAGTCCTTTTTTGTAATATGAAGGAATTAATTGCCAAGAGCCATGATTCCTTGTCTGTCCAGATGTTAGTTGGCCATAGCCAAAATTGTCTGACTGGACATAAGGAAGTCTGAATTCTTGTAGCAACATCTGCATGCAGCCAGGTGGACAGTAGACGAAGAATATGCACTTTTTTCTGTGCCCCTGTTTTCAAAAGATTTTAAATTCAAAGCTGATCTGCATAGCATAGAAGAATGTAATATTGACTGTGACCCAGGAGGAAACTGCCTGGGAAGGAGAGGAATGATGGCATGCTACTGTATACCTTCTCTTGTTTTGTGGGATCGAAGGGTGAATACCCTGCTGAGGATGAGACCTTACCTAGCTGGCCACTTGCATGGAGAACAAGACTGTTTAGGGCCTACATCATGTGAATGGGTGTGACATTCTTCAGTGCTCATTGTACTACAACTACCCTGTGTATAGTTGCTGTGGCATTTAGTTGGTTAGGACATGTGTTTAAAAAATCCATATTGCTGCTTGCTTTAGGACTGCTGTACTGCAATTGTCCGTCACCCACAGTGGCAGCATTTCAGCATGGTTGACTGCTGATGCCTTCACCAACAAATTGTTTTGACCTTCAGTGGAAACACCATTTGCACTGTTCTTTTAAAGCAAATAATTCTAGGTTATTAAAGTGTGTTTTGGTGCACTTTTTTGGTTGTAAAAATGGCTACCGGTGTTTCTCTTAGTCGGTTTGTTTGGTTTTTCCAAGAGTTTTGCAAGATGAACAGAGATGCAGTTAAAGAAACCAGCATTGTATGGATGAATTCATGTCAGATGGTCAGGGTATGTTGTGAACTGTTACTTTTGGGAGAGGTATACAATAATCGATTACCAAAAGAAGTGGTTGTCTCAATAAACAATTTGAAAAAGCTATTACTAACACTGTCTAGTATACTGTCCTTGATTTAAAATGTTTCGACTTTAATAGGACATCAGAATTAATTGGAGCCTTTAAAATGCATTCCTTTCCAATTCATGCTTTTAAATGTACATGATAGAATATTTAAACAGATGGGTCGATGCAGCTCTCAGATGTATTATGGAGTGGGTACAGATCTTGATAGAAAGGGATACACTGACAAAATGTCTAATGTAACAGATGCTGCTGATGTGAGAAATGGACAAGCAGATACAGTATAAATTTTGTAGGGGGAACAAATGGGGCACATCAGCGAAAATGACCCTGGTTCTAGCTACTGCTACAGCAGCAATTATAACAGTACCAAGAAGAAATGTTAGTAAACTGGTACTGTTTTCTTCTGAATTTCATAACTTTGCTTTATTTTATATTTGTGCTTCAGACTTTATATCCTACTTGGAACACATCTAGAGCCTGTTTACTGCATTTCCTGTGTTGCACTTAATTTAAAATCGTTTTTTCTTTAAAAACTGCATTTTACCTGATTTTGGCCTAGCACTCAAGTGTGGGGTCATTTAAACTACAACAAAAAGAAGAACAAAACAACAAAAAAATCTTGCTTTTTTCCCACTTTCTGAAAGTTGAGAAAGTTCAGTTACAGATTTGCTGTTCTGAACTGTTACAGATTTGCTGTTCTGAACTGTTTGGAAGTTTCTAGAAGGCCAGTGCTTGCTTGGGCTAAAGGGAAGTCTCTGTGTTCACCAGTGGGAGTGGTTAACACTGAACAGCCTGCCTGTCCCTGGAGAAGTGGTTACTACCTAGAAGCTGTAGTTTTATTGGCCATTTTGGGTCAATTCTAAACTCCTTGATCTCTCTTAAAACGCTGCAACTCTCTTTTTGCGCGGTTTTGCGCACTGAGCATCGTCGCCTAAACAGGTTTAAACTATTCCAGGCTCCACAAAGTCTGCTCTTCACTTTTTCCCTTAGAACTGTTCAAACTCTCAAAGTAATCACTCTATTCTCTTTCTAAAGCCCTGCACTTGCTCAGCTCTTGTAAGGAAACACTAACTAACTAAAGCACTACACCCTCCTTGACTTCTCATAAGTATTAGGCTCCAGATTGGTCCTTCCTGATCAAGTGAAAAAATCTGATCAGTAAAAAAAAACAGTTTCCTATACTAATCTGGTATGTCCAAGGGTCAGTTTTAAGGTTACTCTCCAGTCCAGCTGGTGAATCTGGGAATTTTGAGGCAATGTTACAATTGCCTTATGTACACAGACAACCCTCTCCTCCTTCCAACAAACTCTAATACATGTGAGAGATGCAGTTACACAGCCAAACTGGAGGCAGAGCTCTCTCAACCCAAGACTGGCACAGTCAGTCGGGATGAAAAGGTAACCACCCGCACCACAAATCCAGTCTCACACAGACCTATTGCATCTGCATACCAAACACATAAACACACAAAAACATACTCTGAGGCTCTAAATAAAAATCTGCCTAAACAGCAGACCTCCTAAGCAGATATCCAAGCAACAGCCACCCCTCAAATATACCCACGAATCACATATCTCACAAAGTCAGTGTGCCTTAGTCACAGCCCTTAAGACCAAACAACACACCAAATACACTTGTTATAGGGGACTTTATTGTCCGACACACTGACGTCCCGCTCACCAGACTGAACACGGAGAATGTCGCAGTAAGCTGCCTGTCTGGTGCCAGGATCCGCCACATAACGCAAGCACTCAGGTCACTCCAAAGCAAGTACAAGTATGACTCTGTCATTGTCCATGCTGGTGTGAATGACCTGAAATGTACCTCCCTGGACTACATGAAAAGAGACAGAGGAGCTCTCTGACCATGTAGCCCAGGCTGGTATGACCCTGACCTTGAGTAGCATCTTGCCCTCACCAAGAATGATGCCACAGTATAAAGACAAAATGATCAGTTTCAACAATTGGCTGAAGTATTGGTGTCATTCAAAGGGGATCCAGTGTCTGTCAGCCTGGGATGACGTGCTCGACAAGCCACGTTGCTTCGCTATTGACTGCTTGCACCTGTCACCCTTAGGCTTTCATATACTGGCCAAGGCTCTTGCCATCCCCATAGTGCCTTTTTTAGGCAAGGCTCAAAGGACAAACCCACCTCCATAGACAACCCAAGGATAAAAAATGTAAAGGTAATGTTACTCAATGCCGGAAGTCTAAACCTCAAGATGCACTCACTCGAGGCTCTCCTCAGTATGGAGAAAATCGATGTCTGTGCAGTAACAGAAACCTGGTTCAAGGCTCCTGAGAGCACCCCAGCACTACCAGGTTATAACTCATACCATGCGTTTCAGCCCCAAAACTCTGACCTAAGCACAAAATGAGGGGGAGTATCTATATCCATCAAAGATACCTACACCTCCAGGTTAGTGGCACTGCACGAAGCATCGGAAACCATCCATGTGCAACTAACAGCAGGCAAAACTGCCTTTCAGTTTGCAGCCTGCTACAGAACACCCTCCCTATTACAGGAACCCCACTTGGCATTCCTGAGAATACTGGAGAATATGAAGATGTTCTTCGTCTTCCATTGCTGCAGTCCTGACTATTTTTGCCGCATGGTCCGATGCAGAAGCAGTTTAACAGAGTTGGCTAAGTAGGAACATTTTGGTTTTTCTTGCCTCAGTATTTTAAAAAGTGAATAACTGTATTTCTTGTGGGAAACAGATACCTCATAGGGATTATCATACCTTGTGTATACCTTGTTTAGTTGGTTGCCGCCTTGTGCTAGGTTTAACAAACGCACTATTAAGAGGAGGTTAGACTGTGCCAGGTTAGTGTTTGGGAAGCAAATGCCGCCGGATGCTCCAAGAAGCGCAAGGATAAAACAGTGAAGCCTAGGGTTGAGGAACCGCAGTGAGGTTTTGCCAGGAGTTTCCATGGAGTCCCAGGCAGAAACTATACTCTTACAGGATGTGCCTTCTCAGGAGGTAGGCCAGGCTGAGGGGCTTCTCAGGTGACTGTTCTTCCCTCTCTTCCCAAGGTAGTTAGGGCCTCTCCTTCTGTTGCCAAAACTTCTATGAGAGGTAGGCCTACTTCAGCTTCAGTGGGGCTTCTCCTACCATTTCAGGTTCTGTACCTAAGAAACATATGCTTAAGATGGCAGAAGATTTGATTACTATGATTAGGGTTCTATGCCCCGCCTGATAAGAGGCCTAGGGTGGAACCGAGTTTGATTGTTTTGAACAGTGTTCTGAGGCTTCAGAATCTTCTGTGGAAGATTTGCAGGAGTATCCTACCTATTCTGATTCTGATGTGGATGATTCCACCTGAGGATTTCTCATTTTCAGAGACTCTGCATTCCATGAGGGAGCACTTTAAATGGCAAGGCCAGGATTACTCTGACTCTAGGAAAAGGCTTTTCTTGTTTTACCCCAGCATAGGCCTTTAGCTATTCCTCCTGTGTTGAATGTGGTGGAAGATGTTTTTGCAGAGGCTTCCTGAACCCTGACTCTTTGCCTCCTGCTCCTGTTAAGCCTGATAGGTATTATAATAAATATTTGTTTAAGAGTCCTAGACCCAGAAACTATTTCTCAGGGGCCTAAGGGTGTAAAAGCTTCTGTGGTTAAAAATCCTGTCCCCACTGATAAAGATAGGTGGGGAAAGAAAGTGTATACTTCTTCCACTTTAGCCATGAGAGCTTTGAATTGTCAGTTTCACATGTTAAAATATCAGAATTACCTTCTTTCACAATTGAAATCTAAGGTGGATGCTTTGGCGGAAGGTATTGAGTGTAAAGAGTTGCTGGATTTGGTTCATGTGTCTGAACAAGTGGGTAAGCATTCTTTGCAATGTGGTTTTGATGCTGTACAGGCCTCCTCGAGGGTGGCTGCTACCAGCTCTGTTCGCATGCCTGGTTGAAGGATCAGAATTTAGCTGAGCATGTTAAGACAAGGATTTTGGATGCTCCTTTACAGTCTGATGTGTTGTTTGGTTCGCCTGTGGAAGCTGTTTTAAAGAAAATGGAGGACAAAGCTAAGTCTATGCAAACTGTTAAAGATTTTTGCAGGTGCATTAGTAGAAATTGGCCTGCTAAGGGGTGGACATATCCTGCTTATGATTCTCAGTCTAGGGTAGGTCTAGACGGTAGGGGCAGGGCTCAAAGTTCTTTTAGGCCTAGAACAGGAGTTCACCTGCTCAGACTTCTGGTGAGGGCAGGGGTCAGTCCAACAGACCCAATGACCTGTTTTTCAGCTGCCAGCAGATTCACGTCTGGCAGCTCCTTTGGGGAAGACTGTCTCTTTTCAAAGAAAATTGGGATTTAATTACTCAAGACAAATGGGTGTTGGATATCATTCACCACGGTTACAGATTTTATTTCCATACAATGCCCCTTTCAAAGGCATGCCACCTCCTCTACAAAGAAAAGAGGCTCACAAGCAAGTTTTACAGTTACTTCACATAGGGGCCATTCAGCCAGTCCCTGTGTCAGAGAAGGGCCTAGGATTTTATTCTGTTCCTTGTACCAAAGAAGGGGAACACGTGGAGACCAATTTTGGATTTATCTCTCCTCAACACGCTTTTGGACATTCCCAAGTTCAAGATGTTGACGTTACAACAGCTTTTACCTCTGCTGGGCAAAGATCACTGGATGGTAACTTTAGATCTCAAGGAAGCTTACCTTCATGTGCCTATAAGGCTAAGTTGCAGAAAGTATCTCGTATTCAAGCTGGAAATTCTCATTATCAGTTCTCTGCATTGAAGGTTCTGGCTCCAGTGATAGCTTACTTCAGGCTTCAAGAAATTCAAATCTATCTGCCTGATTCTGGCTCAAGAAAAGGAAGACCTACTACAGCATCTGGAATATGTTATAGCAGTGCTAAGATGCCTAGGGTATTCTGTAAGTCCAGTCTAGTACCCTCTCAAGACATGTGCTTTCTGGGTGTAAGACTGAATACAGCAGCCCAGATGGCCTCCATCAACTATCTCATCAGTCCGGGACAGTCCTTCAAGCATTAGGGTTCATGGCATCTCAATGCCAAACTGCATATGAGGAAGCTACAATGGTATCTCAAAATGTATGGACACAGCACTGCCAGGATTTGGACACTGTCATTCAAATAATACCTTGCATTCAAAAGGAATTTTGTGGTGGGCTCAGGAATGTCACCTAAACAAGGGACTCTCTGGAGCTCATCTAAATGGAAAGTGGATACAAGACAAGTGGCCTGCCAGACTACAGCATCTACATATCAACATGAAGGAGATGTTAGCAGTCCAGTTTGCATTAATGGCTTTCAAGGAGTTACTTCTTCCAGGGCAGGTGTTGATTCTAACAGACAACACAACTGTCATGTGGTACATCAACAAGCAAGGGGAACACATTCTTATCCTCTATGCAGGCAAGCAATGATTTTATGGGAGAAACTAACTCTTCAGGCAAGGTTTCTGCCAGGAGCACAGAACTCCTTAGCAGATGTGTTAAGCAGACAAATCATGGATCCCCGTGGAAACTGGATCTTCATGTATTTCAGAAACTGACAGTGTCATGGGGAACTCCAGACATAGATCTGTCCACTAAACCACCAGCTGCCAAAGTATTGCACAAAGGGGTTTCATCACACAGCTTGGAAAGTGGATGCTCTGTCTTTCAGTTGGAAAAACCTTCATGTGTATGCCTTTCCACCTCTACCGCTTCTTCCAAAGGTACTATTAAAGGTCAGACAAGACAGGCCAAGGATGATTTTGATAGCTCCAGATTGGCCTCGCAACACTGGTACCCACTACTAGTCTGGTAAAGAAGCCTCCATGGCCTTTACCTCTGATTCCTCATCTGTTATCTCAGAAGGACGGTCATCTGCTCAATGTCAAGCTTCACTCTCTTCATCTAACAGCCTGGCATATTCTGTGTTGAAACACTGCAGGTCTCAACTTCCTCAACAAGTTTTAAATGTGATTATGGAAGCTAGAAGGCCTAGTACAAGGAGAGTGTACGCAGAAAAATGGAAGAGATTTTTATTTTGGAGTACAGCAAAGAATTTGGAGATTTCAGAGCCTAATTTGAGTGTGGCTCTTCAATATCTTACTGAATTATTGGACAAAGGATTGTCCTTCTCTTCCATAAAGATTCATGCTGCAGCAATTTCAGCTCACTATGATTGTGACCCACCTTTGCTGCTTGGGATCTCAATTTTGTGTTGGAAAAACTTACTCTACAACCTTTTGAGCCTGCAGCTACTGCTGAATTGAAATATTTGTCATGGAAGACTGCTTTTCTGTTGGCTATTACTTCTGCAAGAAGGGTGTCTGAGTTGCAGGCCCTTATGGCAGTAGAGCCTTTTGATTTTCCATAAGGACAGGGTATCATTTTATGCCTAAGGTGGTTTCTAGTGTGGCTTTAAACCAAACTATTCATTTGCCTTTGCAGATCCTCAAAATAAAGGGGAAAAGATATTGAACACTTTAGATGTACACAGGCAATTTATTATTTGAGCAGGACTAAGGATTTTAGGCAGTCTCAGCAGTTACTTGTTTCTTTTGCTTTGAGTTCACAGGGCAAGCCTGTGTCAAAACAAACTATTTCTAGGTGGATTTTTGTTATTCCCATCATGGCAAGGAGATACCAGCTGGGATTAGGCCTCATTCCACTAGGGCTACTGCCACGATATTCTGGAAGCAGCTACTTGGAGTTCAGTGCATACTTTCTCTAGGCATTATCACCTTCCTATATACTCTAAGACTAGGGCTGGTTTTGCCACAGCTGTTTTACAAGGCATGTTGTCAGCTCCTACTACTTTATAATTTGCCAGCCTCCTTACCTCTGCTTTGGGATTCTTTTGTACCTACCATAAATGTAGATGTTGGTGAGTTTACATGCTTATATTTTTATACATATATTGTTGTATATATTATACATGTGCAGGTTGTTTTGGGACTTGTCTTTTGGGTCTTCTGACATCTATAGTCAGGACTGCAGCAATGGAATCCTCGAACATCTACATTTATGGTAGGTACAAAACTGTACTGTCTCTCCAAACACTCTGATATTGGGTGACTTCAACTACCCAAACATTGACTGGGAAAACTACTCGAGCCCAAACACCCTCGCCCAACGGTTCCTTGAATTTATAAACTCTAACGCAATGGAACAACTGGTCACCACTCCCACAAGAGGGAACAACATATTGGACCTGGTCATCACCAACATGGGGACTCTATGTTCCACACCAGAGGTAAACCCCTCATTGGTAAGATCAGGCCATAAACAAATTTCCCTGGACATCCATATCCCGTCCCCACCCCCAGCCAAGGAAATCACTGTAAAGAATTTCTCAAAAGCCAACTTTGCACTTCTCAAGACTGAGGTGGAATCCTTCAAAGCCCCTGGACCGCCACAGGATAATACAGCCCAATCTGCAGAATCCTTTACAAATGCATTCTATGAGCACCTGCAGGAATGTATGGATCAGGCTATCCCAAATAAAACCAAGACTCACTCCTCCAAAAACAGTAGACCGGTCTGGTGGACCCCAGCCATAAATAAGGTATACAACATAAGGAGGAAGCTACTTACATGACTGAGCAAAATCCCAAAAAGGGAAGGCATCTCTGATCAGTATTAGCAAGAAACTTCGATCCCTCATAAAATCATCAAAGGCCAGCTTTGAAAGAAAAATTGCCCTAGACACTCAAGATAACCACAAGGCCTTCTTTAGTTATGTCAGGAACATGGGTGGAAACTCCCAGATATGCTATGAATTGTTGCATAACGATACAAAATATACCGAACCTACAGACATAGCCAACATCCTGGCAGACAGATTCAGCGCAAACTTCTCCCCCCCCTTCCCCCACAAAGGAGCAAATGCCTATCCCAACTGAATGTAACCTTCCTGACATCACAGATGCACAGGTGAAAGCTGAACTGAACCCTCACATTAAGTCACTGTTCAAATTTAGCCTTACTACAGGATATGTACCCATAGAATGGCGTACAGCTACAGTGGTCCCACTCCACAAAGGTGGTGCCACAACGGACCCCGGAAACTATCGCCCCATAAGCCTGACTAGTCTGGTCTGTAAAGCTATGGAGCTTATCATGGAACTCATAAACAAAGACATTGGGAGCCTCCAGACACTGGACCCTACCCAGTTCGGCTTTAAGGGCAGATCTTGCCTCTTAAACCTAGTTGATTTCTTTGAAACCGTTACCAAAGCCATAGATGAGGGCAAGTTAGTCCACACAGCCTACCTGGACCTCGCAAAAGCCTTCGACACAATACCCCACTCGGGCATCATAAATAAGCTTACCAGCTTAAATATCAACCCCTATATCACAAGTTGGGTTGCAAACTGGCTCAGAGATAGAACCCACATGGTCAGAATCGCAGGTGCCATGTCCGAATCCAAATCAGTTAAGTGGCGTCCCACAGGGCTCTGTTCTGGGACCTCTCTTGTTCGGTATATACTTCTCTGAGGTTCAGGCTAACACAGGGGGATTATGGCTGACAAAGTTCGCAGATGACTGCACACTGGGGGCCATAATCGAATCTCCAGCTGACATAAGCATCCTCCAAAAGGGTCTCTCAGAGACGGATACTTGATGCCAGAGCCACGGCCTCAAGCTAAATGCTAAAAAGTGCATAGTCATCCCCTTTGGGAAAAACAAGGTGCCCACAAATTACCACATAGGTGGTAATCCATTAAGGTACGGAAGACGTAATTGAAGATTTGGGGACCAACGTAGATAGTAATCTCTCCTTTGATAATCACGTTGCCAAAGTGGTTAGAAAGACTTTCTATATAGCCCACCTTATCTCGAAAGGGTTCGCATCTAGATCGAGAGGTCATTGTGCCCCTCTACTCGTTACTCATCAGGCCCATAATTGAATGCAATGCCCCTTTTGGGATGTACCTTACCCGACACCTGCAGCAACTGGAGAGACCCCAAACGTACCTCACCAAGAGGATCATGGGCTACAAACAGATGTCCTATGCAGCTCGACTAAAGAAACTCCAGCTCTACTCAGTTGCTTACCGCCTACTCAGTGGCAATCTATGCCTGACGTACAAAGCCATGTCAAACCCAGAATTAATGGACATGCTCCACCTCAAAAAATCCAAGTCCCTTAGAGCTACACGCACCAGGGACCTAAACCTCAGCACAAAAATAAATAGGACATGCTAGAGGGACAGATTCATTTCCCAGAGGCTCCCTTCACTCTGGAATAGAATCCCAATTCATGTTAGACATAGCCACTCGCTGACTCTCTTCAAGCGAAATCTGGATGCGTGGATGGGAAATCGCAAATTCATCCCTGGGATCTCTTCTGTGCCCCTGCTAGACAGAGGCACAGTAAACTAATCTTAAAGGGTACCTTCTGTGACCTACTTTACAGAGGCACAGTAGGCTAATCTAATAGGGAGGCGGAAGCCAAATACACTCTGGCTAGGCTTATAAATGCCCTAGGGCAGATAGCCTAGTATCTACCTATGAACCTATGTCCGTGCAAAACTCATTCTAGCAACAAGTTTATATGAGCAGTATTTAAAATCTGTCCCTGTTTTGGGCCTTCACCCCCCCCCCCCCCATTATTTTTGCCTTTGTCCAGATTTCTTGTGGTGAGTGGTTGAGAGATATGTCTGATAGAAGTTTGTCACTTTATTTTCTCAGTCATAATGTGTGGGTATTCCAAGGCTTCATGTCTGATTTTTTGGATTTTTACTAGAAAGCTATACTTGAAAGATTTTTTTTTTTAATAACCCTTGTGACGTTCTTTCCACAGATTTCTAGCAGTCTTACTTTTGAAATTTAATCATTTTCATTTATCTTAGTTTACTGGGAAAGTCCAGCTGGAAATAAGATCCTTTTTCAGAGGTGGCCCAGGGAAAAAGCTCCACATAGTACCAGTTCTGACATGTACATAAAATGCAATTACATATCAGAAGGAATGCAAAATATAGTTAGGTGTACATACAAAGCTGTACAATAGTTTAAACATTTAGAAATGGCATGTACTTGTCTTGCATAGGACATTCATTAGAAATAGAGACACTGTTGTATATAAGCAAGAAAATATAACAGTCCAGAATATGCTAGAATGTCTGATTTAATAGCAGTTAAAATAATGAAAAGCCAGCAGAACTATGAAAATGTTAGAAACGGGGAATGGATGGAAATGTAGTTTGTTAGTAGAGCAGCTGTGAAAGTATATTTACTTTTAAGACAGAGAAGTAAAGTAATTGGGAAAGTGAGAAATATTGGGGCTACTTGGACTGTATTAGTTTTGGATAGATGAGAAAGGGGGAGAGAACTGTGATGGAGGGGGCACAGGGAAGAGGGGGAGAGAACTGTGATGGAGGGGGCACAGGGAAGAGGGGGAGAGAACTGTGATGGAGGGGGCACAGGGAAGAGGGGGAGAGAACTGTGATGGAGGGGGCACAGGGAAGATAGTCTGAGCATACAGTTATGGAAATGTTTCAGAAATTAAGTGAAACAGTTGTTATAATTTTGAAAGTGAATGTACATTACAAGGACTTGCAAATGACAGATCAGTGGTAATAAAGCCGAGGGGTACAGATTGTTAGTATTGGGAGGTATTTAAATGTATTTGCCTGAAGATTCTGCTTATAAACTAGTATGGGTATGGGTGATTGTATTTGATTCCATTATGAAGCGTGAACGTTGATGCAGGAGTATGTTGCCGCTGTGTGATTTTTAAAAACTGTAAGAGCTTCATTATTTCTAAACTCAGGATGTCTGTTTTTTGTTTACAAAAACACACACACACAAGGTTATCCTCCTCCTTTTAGACCAGAATTTTTATTAAGTTTCTAAAATTAGGTTAGTAAATTGATGGTTTTTAGTGGCTGTGTGGCTAAATTTCCCTCCTATATACAAGATATTTTTTATGTTACTTGACAAACTTTCCAGTATAGAATGGCAAAATGGTTTTGATTACTGTTTATGTAATTTAGTTTTGTATGCTAACATAGTGATGGCCTTGAAGCTATATTTTTATTGGAGGCATAATTTTACAGATAAATATGTTTTTTAAACAAAATTAACAGTTTACAGCCATGGGTGCCTCAGTGGCCTCTTTGTATGCAGATTTATTAATGGGTTTATTTGAGATGGAAAGCAAGTCTCTATTGTCATTCATTTTTTAAATCCTTTTACAGATGGCATTCTCATGGTAATTGACACCCTTGGTTAGCGTTTTGGATTTCTTTAATATCTAAAAAAAAAATAAAAAAATACTAGTTTTGCATGTTGCATATGAAACTAATTGTCAGAATATGAAGTATTCGTATGTTAATTCTGTTCAATGAGAGTGTGTTAATGGCTCTGTTTTCAAAACCAAGCATTTCAGTTCTTTTTATATGGAACTAGTTTTCAGCCTGAAGTTGCGCAGTCAGTGTTTTGAGCTTTTGAAGAGAAGCTATCGATAGTTAAAATCCTCTTCAGTATGTAATATGGTATCCCCTAGAGAGAAGACTCGAAGTTAAGAAATCGGATTGATTTTTTTTTTTTTTAAATTCTTGATTTGGCAAGTTGTGTTATGTGTATTTGTGGATTTTTTTTTTTTTTTAACAATATTTTAGGAAAACTATGAATATTATTGGTGATGGTCATTTAAAAGATTTATTTTGACGTAACCATCATATTCATCATATTTATTTTGTTCAAAATTTTAATATTTCTTGGAATTCTAGAACATTGGATTTTAACCACAGGTGTACTAATAAGTTTTTTAAAAATTGAAAATTAAAGTAAATGGAAAGAAATTGAAGAATTAGGATGTTGTATGTGACACAGAACGAGATACCTTTCTACTTTATTTTCATTGATGAAGCAAAAAGAACATTTAGGAAAGGGTTACAGAAGCAGCTCTAGGATATCTGTAATGCTATAGGTTTAGTTCTATAGCTGTTCATTTTAAAAATAAAAAGTGGCAATACTGAGGGGAAAGAGTGCCATTTTATATGACAGACTGAAAAAGCCCGGTTGATTCTGAAGTTAACATCTAGACCTAGTGCTGTCAATATTGATCTTAACTGGGAACTGTTTAATTGTTGCCTTTTAGTCATGTTAATTGAGATTTTTCCTGCATTGTTTAAACCATGAAAGGTTTGTGACTGAGGTGCAGGGTTCATTGTCTTTTGATATGTTGTTCTGCTAGTTAAGTGCTCACTTAGGAGTGACTTGGGAGTGGGTTTTAAGCTGTGAATGTAGTTGTACAGCAGACAGGCTGTGGTGGCATAACCCATATGTGTGATGCAACTTTCACTCAACCTGTAACTGTAGTGTCACGCTGCCTTTCAAACATGATTCTAGTTTTTAATGAAGTTGAAGTAGAGGTGATTTTTTTGCTCCATATTCTTGCACACTTAGAATAAACAAATCTGTAGTAATGTGGTTTTCAATAGTGAATGCATTATTTTTTTTGCTTTTGTCATTCCTTCTTGCAGGATAAGCTGGATTTAAGCTGTGTTCACAGCCCAGCAGTGACGGAGCTGATGCGAGGCATTCGCCAGCAAATTGACAGTTTGATCACAGGTCTTCCAGGTAGAGAACTGAGTGCGATGTCATTGGGTTTGGCACACAGGTGAGTGTAATGTATTTGCATGATGCTTGATGTCATAATGTGAAATTAAGTGTTTTTTGACATTAGCCTGGTAGGCTTGTAAACAGGCTGTGTGACAAATGGCTTGTAGAAGTAATAGACCTTTCAGTTGTCATTGGTGTTTTTAATTTTGTTAAGGCCAAAACAGAAGTCTTTATGACATGCATCTTGGTATAATGGGACCCCTTAACTAAATGAAGGTGAATGCTTTTGAAGTGCAGTATACTAGTTGTACTGCATCTTTTACTTTTATAAAAATGTGTCTGTTCTTGGCAGGCAGTGTTAAAGCCGTTTTCATTTGGAAGCACGGGATGTTTGTAGGTCTTGATGTTTGGCGGGGGGGGGGGGCTTTTACTCATAACTCTTTAGCTTGGTTCCTTATTTGTTTGTAGTTGGTGCAGTACTGCTGTAGAGAGTGGGGTTTAATATTTAATTAGTCATAGTGGCTCTGGGGTGGTAGATATTGGAATATGCACCCAAACAAAATTCTTGTCCCTTTTCTCCTTCTGGAACCGTGTTTTATTTTACTACCCTTTTAAAAATAAACGTGTGTTCTCCATTCAGTTTAAAGGGCCTCAAACTGTTTTAACGGTCATAAAAGTGAAAAGCCTAGATAATTGTAGGCAAGATAATGCAGGATTGACTCGTACAAGCCCGGACAAGTCCTACATCAAAAGGGGAAAAAATAATGCATATATTTGTGTATGTGCATACATGTACATTTCATTGCTGGAAGTCACATTGCAGTTTGGGATGTTGCTTTCATGATTGGTTTAGCAAATAATGTGAAGCCAAAGCCCACTATACTGTACATCCGTAGTACCCCCAAAGAGAATATATTCACACCTGTTTTGTCTAAAAGTGCCTGTAATTATTTATTGCATGCTTTTGGTACAGGGATTTCATTCCAGCACTGGTAATGTATATATTTGCTGTTGTGTTATGTTGCACCATTTTGTTGTATGTACCAGCAGCAATTTTGTATATGATTTTGGACTGTCCATTACATGACTAATTCCTTTTTAGTGAAGTTGGTTGCCAGTGATGTAGTAATCTTTTTCTGAAAGTATGGTGTTGTTACTCAGATTTTCGTCACTACCACTGAGGCAACTGCTGTAGTATAAAAAAAAAAACATGGTGTTTAGTTTATTCACTTGAAATGTATTGCAAGAGTACTCATAATGAAAACTGCTGAAGAATCACTGTGGCTTTTGCACATAATTTTGTACAATATCATAAATGCATTTCATTGCAAGGTATAAATCCATGTCATGGTAAGGTGAGCACTTTTTACATGATAGATGAGGAACTACTAGGCAGCTAGGTGACTATTTTAGAGTACTAATAACGTAATTTTTGAGATTATCTGCATCATTTTACAAAATTCTTCCTCAAAGTAGAGGTTTAATGAGGACTAAGCTTGTGATGTTTTTAGTCCATGTAAGTTGTTTCCTGAAATGTTAACTGTGTTAATGTGATACATTACTGCTCCTTGTGAACATGTTGCAGAGGCTCATTTTACCCTGGTCTGTTGCATTGCCTGCATTTGATAATGCTTTACTTGGTGTGTTGTACTTGATGTTCTTCATCTCACATTGCTGCAGTCCTTACACTTGGGTAGTCCGCTGTCCACGGTCGGCCCGAATATCAAAGTATAGTCATATCCTCAGTCTTTTTGCCGCATGGTCCGATGCAGAAGCAGCAAAGTTTCAGACCGAGTTCAAAATTGGCTAAGTACCCGTTGGGGGAACATTTTTTTTTCTTGCCTCAGTCATTTGATGTCAGAAAAGTTAATAATTGCGCTTCTTGTGGAAACAGATACAGATTATCATACTTTGTGTATTCCTTGCTTAGGGCCTGCTTGTGCTAGATTTAATAAACGCACTATAAAAGAAGGTTGGATTGTGCAAGGTTAGTCTTTGGGAAGCGGTGCAATTATAAAATGCCGCGGATGCTCCGGCGCCCGCCTCGAGAAGCGCAAGGACAAGGCAGTTAAGCCTAGGCTAGAAGAATGGCTCCACCTTTGTGTTCCCAGAGTGAGTCCTTATTATTGCAAGATGTGGCCTCTCAGGAGGCAAGTCAGGCTGAGGGCTTCTCAGGTTACTATACTCCCCTCCCTTCCTAAGGTGGCTAGGCCCTCTCCTTCTGTTTCTAAGGCTTCTCCCAGGGGCAGGCCAGGTTTAGCTTCAGTTGGTGTTACCCCTAGCTCTTCAGGTACTATGCCCAAGAAGCATATGCTTAAAATGGCAGAAGATTTGATTACTTTGATTAGGGGTTCTATGCCTCCTCGAGACCTAGGGTGGAGCCTGAGCTTTTGAGCAAGCTTCAGATGTTTGAGTCTTCGGCTGAAGACTTGCAGGAGTACTCTCCTTATTCTGATTCTGATGTGGATGATTCTACTCCTCCTGCTACTCCTCCTGAGGATTTTTCTTTTTCAGAAACTCTTCATTCCATGAGGGAGCATTTTAAGTGGGAGGGTCAGGACTTCTCTGATTCCAGGAAACGGCTTAGGGAATTTCTGTTTTTACCCCAGCATAGGCCTTTGGCTATACCTCCTGTTTTGGATGTAGTGGAAGATGTTTTTACAGAGGCTTCTCTTAATCCTGATTCTTTGCCTCCTGCTCCTGTTAAGCTGGATAGGTATTACAGGGTGCCTGAAGTTCACAAGTATCTTTTAAGAGTCCTAGGGCAGACCCAGAAACTGTTAGCCAGGGGCCTAAGGGTGTTAAGGCTTCTGTTGTTAAGAATCCGGTTCCTACAGACAAGGAGGCTAGGGCCTTGGATAGATGGGGAAAGAAAGTTTATACTACTTCCACTCTTGCTATGAGGGCTCTGAATTGCCAGTTTCACATGTTGAAATACCAAAACTATCTCCTTTCACAATTGAAAGTCTAAGGTGATGCTCTGGCAGTAGGTATTGATTGTAAAGAGTTGCAAGATTTAGTACATGTTTCTGAACAGGTGGGTAAGCATTCTTTGCAATGTGGTTTTGATGCTGTACAGGCCTCATCTAGGGTGGCTGCCACTGGGACTGTTCGGATCAAAATTTGTCTGAACATGTTAAAACAAGGATTTTAGATGCTCCTTTACAATTGACGTGTTGTTTGGTCCTCCTGTTGAGACAGTCTTAAAGAAAATGGAAGACAAGGCTAAGTCTATGCAGACTGTTAAAGATTTTTGCAGGTCCAGCCTCCAAAGTTTAGTAGAAATTGGCCTACTAATTATGATTCCCAGTCGGCAGAGCTCAGGGCTCTTTCAGGCCTAGAACAGGGAGTTCTCCTGCACAGGCTTGGTGAAGGCATTTTCAGCTGCCAGAGCCTGCTTGTCTGGCAGCACCTTTGGGAGGAAGGTTGGCACTTTTCAAAGAAAATTGGAGTTTTATTACCCAGGGCAGATGGGTTTTGGATATCATACCAGGTTTTATTTCCATACCTTGCCTCCTTTCAAAGGCATGCCAGACGTTCCTCCTCAACAAAGAATAGAGGCTCACAAACAGGTTTCTCTGTTGCTCCAACTAGTCCCTATGCCAGAAGTGGGCCTAGGATTTTATTCTCCCTGTTCCTAGTACCAAAGAAGGGGAACACGTGGAGACCAATTTTGGATTTATCTATCCTCAACACTTATCTGGACATTCCCAAGTTCAAAATGTTGACGTTGCAGCAGCTTTTGCCCTGCTGGGGCAAGATCATTGGATGGTAACTTTGGATCTCTCAAGGTGGCTTTTCATGTTCCTATCAGACTCAGTTGCAGCTGGGACTTCTCACTATCAGTTCTCTGCATTGTCAGACTAAAAGGAATACAGATCTATCCTTATTTAGAAGTGCTAAGATGCAAAGTCCAGTCTAGTACCCTCTCAAGACATGTGAAAACAAGAGTCTATCCCTTTACTTCCATCGACTATCTCATCAGTCCGGGCTGACTGCAAGGACAGTCCTTCAAGCCTTAGGGTTCATGGCATCTTGTATTCTGGTGCTTCCCAATGCCAAACTGCATATGAGGAAGCTACAATGGTATCTCAAAATGTATGGACACAGCACTGCCAGGATCTGGACACTGTCATTCAAATAATACCTTGCATTCAGAAGGAATTTTTGTGGTGGGCTCAGGAATGTCACCTAAACAAGGGACTCTCTGTGACCCGCCAGAGGCAAAGTCAGATTTTAAACAGACAGATGCCTCAGACAAAAAGCTAGGAGCTCATCTAAATGGAAAGTGGATACAAAACAAGTGGCCTGTCAGACTACAACATCTACATATCAACATGAAGGAGATGTTAGCAGTCCAGTTTGCATTAATAGCTTTCCAGGAATTACTTCTTCCAGGACAGGTGTTGATTCTAACAGACAACACAACTGTCATGTGGTACATTGCAGGCAAGCAATGATTTTGTGGGAGACTGCTCTCAGTTTACAACTCAATCTTCAGGCAAGGTTTCTGCAGGGGCACAGAACTCCTTAGCAGATGTGTTGAGCAGACAAATTATGGATCCCCACGATCCTCATGTATTTCAGAAATTGACAGTGTCATGGGGAACTCCAGACATAGATCTGTTCGCTTTCTCCACTAAACCATCAGCTGCCAAAGTTTTGCACAAAAAGGTTTCATCCCACAGCTTGGAGAGTGGATGCTCTTTCTTTCAATTGGAGCAATCTTCATGTGTATGCCTTTCCACCTCTGCCTCTCCTCCCAAAGGTACTTCTGAAGGTCAGACAGGACAAGCCAAGGATGATTTTAATAGCTCCAGATTGGCCTCGACAGCACTGGTACCCATTACTGACAGCCATTTGCTCAATGTCAAGCTTCACTCTCTGCACCTAACAGCCTGGCATATTCTGTTTTGAACCATAATGGGCCTCCACTTCCTCAACAGTTTTGAATGTTATTTTGGAAGCTAGAAGGCCTAGTACAAGGAAAGTGTACGCTGATAAATGGAAGAGATTTTTATTTTGGAGTGCAGCAAAGATTTTGATGTTTCTGAGCCTAATTTGTGTGTGGCTCTTCAATATCTTACTGAGTTACTAGACAAAGGTTTGTCTTTCTCTTCTATTAAAGTTCATGCTGCAGCCATTTCAGCTCACTATGAATTGTTTTCTCATCCTTTGTTCAAGCAATTTCTTAGAGGGCAAAGAATACAAGACTCCTGCTTGGGATCTCAATTTTGTGTTGGAGAAACTCACTCTACAACCTTTGAGCCTGCAGCTACTGCTGAGTTGAATTATTTATCATGGAAGACTGCTTTTTTGTTGGCCATTACCTCTGCAAGAAGGGTTTCTGAATTACAGGCCCTTATGGCAGTTGAGCCTTTCTTGATTTTCCATAAGGATGGGGTATCATTACGTACTAATCCTTCCTTTATGCTAAGGGTGTTTTCTAGTGTGGCTTTAAACAGACTATATTCATTTTGCCTTTTTTAATAAGGATAGGGTATCATTACGCACTAATCCCCTTTTTGCCTAAGGTGGTTTTTAGTGTGGCTTTTAAACCAGACTATTTCATTTGCCTTTTTTTTTTGCAACCCAAAATAAGGGGAAAAGATTTTGCACACTTTGGATGTACACAGGCAGTTGCGTTATTATTTGGACAGAACTAAAGGGTGCAGGAAGTCTCAGCAGTTGTTTGTCTCTTTTGCTTTGAGTTCTCAGGGCAAGCCTGTGTCAAACAAACTATTTCTAAGTGGATTGGGTTTTGCATTGCTTTGTTATTCCCATCATGGCAAGGAGGTTCCAGCTGGGATTAGGCCTCATTCCACTAGGGCTACTGCCACTTCAACAGCTTTTTGAGGGCCAAGGATATTTTGGAGGCAGCTACTTGGAGTTCTGTGCATACTTTCTCTAGGCATTATCACCTGCCACTTTACTCTTAAGTCCAGGGCTGGTTTTGCCAGTTTTGCAGGGCATTTTGGCAGCTCCTGCTTCCTTAGTTAGCCATCCTCCCTTACCTCTGATTTGGGATTCTACCCAAGTGTAAGGACTGCAGCAATGTGAGATGAAGAACATAGTACAGTTTTGTACCTACCATAAATGTAGATGTTCAAGATCCACATTGCTCTCTGTAGTTGGAGGTGGTTGTGTGGGTTGGGTTGTACATGTTGTGTATATTGTATATATTGTACATATAGTTAGTGCAAGGGTGGTTGGTTATTTGTTTGCTGTCTTTTGGTTTTGACCTTTATTTTTAAGGTCTTCTGACATCTGGGGCAAGAAAAGACTGAGGATATGATGCGGTCATGTTGTACCCTGGATATTCGACAGCGGACTACCCAAGTGTAAGGACTGCAGCAATGTGGATCTTCGAACATCTACATTTATGGTAGGTACAAAACTGTACTTTTTGAGGGCATTCTCTTACTCGGGCTGGCTGATTTTGCTTGAGACAATTAGTTTGAAAGGTAACTTATTCATCTTGTCCCTGAAGGTGGCAGTAATATGGTCAGCTACAAGTAATTGCCTTTTTTCTTCGTTTCAGCAGTATTTTGCTTTTTGTCACAATTGGTGAAAAATTCATTGAGAGAGTTACTGTCGGCCCAGAACTTCTGTAATGGAATTATTGCTGAAAACCCTGCAAGAAGAGCTGCATTGAGACATCAGATCAGAAGTAATGGGCATCTGACACAGGGGCAGAGAATTACGCTGATCAGTGTAGCATCTCCTTCAAGACATTTTTACAGTTTACAAACATTTCATTTAGAGATAGATATATATATATATATATATATATATATATATATATATATATATATATATATATATATATATATATATATATTTATTTATTTTGTGTGTGTAGCTTTGCATATACAATTTATTGTTGGATATTATACTCGTACAGAAGTTTCATTTTCATTTTTGTATGTTCGTTCATAAGTCACTTCTTCAATAGCCTAAGCTGTATGAGCTAAGTGCTGGCAAGTCTTGTAAAACTCGACTCCCTCCACCTGCACCCAGGCTGTTGATTACATAAGCTCTAAGTGTAGAAAACCAAACCAGCTGCTTGGGTAACTTCACTTCTTTTTTGCTACTTTAGGGGAGAGCACTCCTCTTGCAGTCTTCATATTGTTAAAGGTCTGTTTATAGTTCTCCATTTCTGGACAGGCATGTTCCCTTTGGATAAAGCCTTCCGCAGTGTTTTCTGTGAAATGTGTTCTGATTTCTGAGAGAAACCTTTTGAGAAAAGTGTTTGGTCTGACAGACCTGTTTCCTTCTATTTTTTACTTATTTTGTTTAAAATATATTCTGTGGAAAGATTTTTGCTTATTTTGTTGGACTTGCCTTTCTTTATTGAGGAGGGTGTGTTTTGGGATTAATTCTGCATCATAGCTCAAAAAAAATAATTTCCTTGGTTATACCAAGTTGCTCATGCGGTATTTCTGATACATTTTGTGACTGTCTGTCAGACTACTGTATGTTCAAAATTGCCTCTTTCCCCATCACACGTTTAGTATTTGCTAACTGAGGAAAAGTTATTTGGAAATGTTTACATAATTGTTTTTATACCTCAAGTAGACTCCAAAGATCCTTAGTCTTCTATACTTTGTTGCATATTTGGGAGACGAGCATATGCCCCCCCATTGATTCTTTGTGAATTGCTTATCCAGTCTCTTCCCAGTCCTTTACAACACCCTCTGATAGTTTTCAGGCAATATTTTATATACTTTACTAATCGTCCCTTAACAGTGCAGGTGGATGAAGCCATATTAATCCCCTTACTCATACGTGGTAAATCCTTTCCCTAATAGTACCACTCTTAAAGCATTGTCTGTAAGTTTGTAGAATGTTTTTAAGCAATAGCAAAAGGAGACCATTCCTATCGCTCTCCTATTCAGGATACAGTAGAAGAGTTTTCGTGAGTTCAGCTTTATTTTATACAAACACATCGCGATAGAAGTTTACTGACTTTAACTTGGGTAACTTGTATACAAATTAGCTGTTGCAATCATACATGCTCACTCTCTGGCTACACTCTCAAAATGGCACTGGGGATAGCACGTGCATGTTCTGTCCTTAATATGCTTCTTAAAGATACAGCACATACACTGTTCTGCGTCCTCCCTCTTTGAGAAATAGATCATGCAAAGCTATGAATCTCATTTGACATGTTGATGATACAAATAATTCTTTGTCTTGCACTTGTACAGAACAAGGTGCATGTATACATTTATGTACATGTTGCTGTGCATTTCATACTGGGACTGGAAGTGCAACCAAATAGTGAGACACAAAACCGAGAATTAGATTTAGCAACTGGAACAGTCTCTGCTGAATGTTCAACCTTGAATATCTGGAACATCCTCAGGAGTGGATGTAGAGGTTGAGAAACATTCTAGGATGGAACAATGTCTGACTTGCTCCGAGATCTAGAGTTTGTATCACAGGAACGATGCTGCGATAACGATTCTGGTACAGAAAGATGTCTCTGATTTCTCCTGTACTCCAGACCCTCAGATTCTATGAGGTAGTATCTTGGCTCGGTACATATACCAGTTACTTGACCAGTCCAGTCAAACCAGTTACTTAACCAGTCCAGTCGAAACCTTTCGCTGTTTGTATCCTCACCCTCTCTCCTCCTTTCAGTGGACGAAGAAATCTGCTCCATTTGTCATAACTGGACTTCTGGATAGAATGCTTCTTGAATAATTGAGCTTTACTGAGGCCTAAAGTTAACAGAACCATCAAACTGGAACGAATAGGTAGCGTTGTTCTTGTTTGCCTTGATAGAAGTTTCTGAGCAGGTGAGTAAAGTATGTCATCACTGGGTATGTTTCTGAGATTACGTAATTTCAAAAAGACATCGGTATTGTCCCTCTTTGACCTTTCATGTAATTGCTTTGCATTCTGCACTGCACGTTCAGCTAGTCCATTTGACTCTGGCTATTCAGGACTGCTTGTACATATAAGTCCCATTCTCTCGCAAATTTCTGAAATAACTGACTAGTAAATTGAGTACTGTTGTCAGAAATAACCGTGTGTGGACTACTATGGACTGAGAAATGATGATTCAACTTGGTAATAATGGTAGTGGATGTGATTAGGTAGTAGATTAATCTCAAACCAGTTCAAGTAAGAGTTTACCAAAGCCAAGTAATGTTGATTGTCCCACTCGAAGATATCAGTGGCTACTGTTGACCAAGGTAGTTCAGGAACTTGACTTGGCTGAAGTGCTTCTCTTTGTAGATGTGGTTTAGTACTATTGCATACTGAACAAGAAGAAAGTACTTATGTCTTTTACTAGTGAAGGCCACAATACTATTTCTCTCGCCCATCTCTTAGTAGATGCAGAACCTGGGTGACCATGATGCAAAATCTGGATGTATTCATGTTGTAGGGAAGTAGGAACAATGATTTTAGGACCTTTGAAAGTAATGCCATCTTCCATCAACATCTGATCTCTGTAAGGAAAGTAGGTTTGCACTTCAGGTGGTACACTAGATTGCTTTGACGGCCATTCATCATTAATGTAGTAGCTGAGCTTTTGCAAAATTGGATCAGTCTTTGTATGATCTCTCAGCTCATCTAGTCGTGTGGTAAAAAAATTATGCACTTCAGTTTGGGTAAGTGTTCTAGATGCATAGGCTATTGGTCTGCCTTCTTGAAGAATGACTGTGCCAAGACCAAATTGTGAAGCATCACAGGAAAGAGTGACTGGTTTATTGACATCATAGTATCTTAATGTAGGTAAGGAGACAATTTTCTGCTTAAGGTCTTAAAATGCTTATGGTGCTGTTCCAGCCAAGATTGTGTAACATTTTTGCTAGTCATCTCCCAAAGGTGCTGTCAGTTCACTGAAATCTGGTATAAACTTGCTTAAATCGTTACCATGCCAAGGAAACCCTGTAGAGCTTGAATACATTATCTGGTGCTGACCTCTCAAGAATAGCTGCTTGCTTGAACAGGTTTAGTCTCAAGCCAGAGCTGGCAAGTAAATTACCTACACATGTAACTTCTGGTAGTCTGAATTTACAATTCAGAGGGTTGAGCTTTAAATTTACTTCATGTGCCCTGTCTAGAACTCTCTAGATTTCTGTCATGCTCTGCTTCACCATTGCGTTCAACCAATAAATCATCTGCTATTGTGGCACAAGGGTAACCTGAAACAATTTGCTCCATTGCACGCTGGAAGACTTCATATGCAGAATTTATTCTGAATGGCATCCTTAGGAATCTGTATCTGCCAAATGGGGTACTGGAAGTAGTTTGTAATGAGGATTTGCGATTAAGCATCACTTGCCAAAATGAATTGCATCTTAGACAGAAAAAAACATTGGCATTTGTTATTGGGGCTGCAGCCTCTTCGACTGTACAGATTGGATGATAGTCTCGTTAATGCTTTGTTCAAATCTCTTGGGTCAGTGCATATTCTGATTTCGTCTGAGCCTTTTTTGTCAGCTGCTACCATGGACGACACCCATTCCGGTGGTTCTGTAACTGGACAAATTACACCTTGCTGTACCATTTTATCCAACCGAGGTTTGACTTTATTCTGCATAGGTATCAGAACTTTTCTTGCTGGTCTGACTACTGGAGTGACCTCTGGGTCTAACTTCACGGAATACACAGTTGTAAGTTTGCCCAACTTGTCATCGAAAACATCAGCGTACTCTTGAGAAAATGGCTTCAGAAAAGTTGGAACTAGGATACGGACTTAACGATTAACTACTTTGGTAAAAGAAAGCAGATTCATTCTCAAACTGTCTCTAAGACCCAGTAATGACTGCACAGGTCTTCGAACTACATAAAATAACAAGGTGCAACAATTCCTAGCCAAATAACATGAAAGCATTACTTAGCCTTCGGTTTGAATTTCTTCATTTCCATAGGGAATAAGTTTTGCGCTATCGGCCACATTGAGTTGCTCACTTTAGCAAATATGTCTGCCGGTATAACGTTACACTTTGAACCAATGTCTACTTTAAGCTCTCTAGATTTACCATTGATGTGGACAGTACAAAACATTTCGCTCTTTGCCAGCAAATTCACTGCATCATCTCTTTCACCAATTACTGATATACCATCTATATAGAAAGTAGGGTTGCAGTCTTACCTGATCAATTTGCTGTTTTTTGTGACCCTCCTTTATAATTGTGTGGGGTTTACTTGATTTGGAAAACTTTTGAAAATGGTTCCATTTTTTACACTTGTGACATTGCTGACCAAATGCTAAGCATTTCTCTCTCTGACTCATGATTGGCACTATTGTGACAGTTAACAATAAAGTTGGACTTGAGTTTTGCTGATTCACTTTTATACTGCACCGAGCATTCTTAGAACTTACTGGAAAACTCCGTGGTGTCCCTCGTGAACTAGCAGGGGCTGTGGCTGCCATATGCTTAGCCCTACTTCTGTTTGCCACATGTTGCATGCCATCTAAATTTGCTCTGGAGCTTGCTGAAACTATGCTCTTGTCATTTGCAAGCATACTGATGTTTCTCTAAATTCATGGATTTGACAAATCTCTCTGGCTTTCTTCAACGTTAAATTGTCACAAAGCAAGATCTTTCTTACAGCAGGACTATTAATGGCGCACACGTGACACTCTTAACTCATCTTTTAAGTCACCAAACTAACGCATTTTAGTTTTGTTTCTCAGGTCAGTAATATAAGCTGCAAACGTTTCCCCTGGTTTCTGATCTCTTTTGTAAAACAAATGCCTATCTAATGTAATATTTATCTGGTGGTTACACATTTCCCTGAATCTGTGCTTCAAACACTCTGTTGTACAGGCTGAATCAAGGGGAAGACGCAATGTGATGACTTTCTCCCTCATGTTACTGCTGGTGCATACACAAATGAACGCTGTCCTTCAGTGGCCTTTGACCCAGCTAGGTTTAGCAAAATGAATGCCCTGGTGTGTGCATCTTTGTCTGCATAAGCTGCTTGTATAAAAATATTGTACTCTTGCTCAGATATTCTCCAATTTTCTGCAATATTCTGATCAAATACAAGTGGTAAGGGCTTTCGAAATCAGTCTGCCATATTAACACATACCAGTGGAAGGTTTTACAGATCTGCCCGAACACATACACACATGCCAGAAATTTATGCCAGTTTCTGTAACTTTGCCCAATAGCACAACAAGCCACTGAATAACTGAACTTTGCAAAATAAGTCTTTTGCGCACTGTAATACTCTTGAAATTGCTGTACTGCAAGAAATCACCTCTTAACAGTATAAGAAATATTTCGAATGACTGCACAATTCGAATGAACTGGGCAATAGAACCTCAGGGTCTGATGCATTTCAAAGTAATTGCACTTTTGCAAATAAACAGTACACAGCACACTGAAATTTCCCCGAAATGGCAGTACTTTGCTAGATAATTCTTTACAGTGCAAGAACGCTCTGTAATGGCAGCACTTTGCAAATAGACACACCCAGTACAAGAAACTTTTCGAAATGGCTGTACTTTGACTGTACTTCATAAAGTAGTTGCACCTTGCACACATACACTCTCTTCAGAATACATGCACAGTAATAAGCACACACCTGTAAGGACTTTTACACACTTTGAGATAAACTTCGAATAGCTCTAGTTATGCCCGTGATACAATACGAAGTTGTAGTTATGTCAAAAGACAGCACTTTGCCAAAAACATGCAGTTGCCTTGCTTTATTTATGCTTAATTGCCCTTTTTGCCTTTATTGAATTTTTTGCTCATTTAATCTGTCTTCGTGCATGTTGTACTTGTGCTCGTTTTACTCTAAACATGCCCATTTTGCCTCAGACACACTCATTTTGCTTTAAACCTACTCCTTTTGCTTTTCTGATTATCATTTAGTCAAATCTCTGAATTTTAAACATTTTGCTTAATAAACCTTTTCTGTCTCCCACTTGTCTAGTAATGCGGTTTGCGCCCTTGTAATTCTCCGTTTTATCTCTTCTATAAAATGAGCTGTTTGTGCAAGTTTTTGTTACCTTAGGTTATTTTCTGGCTCTCTTTCGTGCTAGTTTCTCTCCGTTTATCTTCACTGTCTATCTGTGCACCTTTTGGCTCCGAATATCAATCTCTGGAATCCCACTTCTGACACCATCTCGCTCTGCTACTCAGGATACAATAGAAGAGTCTTTGTGGGTTCTGTTCAAGCGGCTTTTGTGATACAAACACATCACAATAGAAGTTTACTGACTTTAACTTGGGTAACTTGTATACAAACTAGCTGTTGCAATCATACATGCTCACTTTCTGGCTGCACTCTCAAAATGGCACTAGGAATAGCATGTGGCTGCTATTTATATGTGCACATTCAGTCCTTGATATGCTGCTTAAAGATACAGCACAAACACTGTTTTACAATTCCCATCAGTTTTGTTTAGGTTTTCTGAAAGTTGGGTAAGAGTGCTCTCGACATTTGAGTATTGAAATAATGTTCATCTATTTCTGCACATTAAGATTTCCAAATACAGGTGTGCTCACAAATGTTTGTCTGTATATGTTGTATGGTGTGTAGATAAGTTTGTGTGTGTATATATACACAGACGTCATGTACCACTGTCCGGTGAAGCAATAAAGCCACGGATAATTTCAAGATACCAGTCCGTTTAGTAAAGAAGCTCCAAGCAGATAAATACAGAAACACAGCAGATAAGTACAGAAACACAGCAATCACATAAACGTTTCAAGCACTACGTTTTTGTTCAAAATACTTCATCAGATGTGGGCCTTATTTAATTAACACACTTTATATAACAGTGATGACATCACAAACAGATTAATAATAGAAATGCATGAATGTTAAATTAATTTAAAATGTTTGTATGAATACCTTTTAGATTTAAATAAAATCAAGCCATGTCCTTGTATAAATGTTATCATATTAAATGTTGTTTAAAAAATGTATTTAAAAATGTTAAAGAACAATTCATCAACTTGTACAGTGCAACACATTGAACAAACAGTTTTACAACTCCATCTACTGGTAAGAAGATGAACTGCATCCCTTATAAATCCGCGGTGGTGCAGTGGTAGCGTTGTTGCCTCACAGCAAGAGTTTCTCCCATTCGATTCTCGGCTGGAGTGCACTGAGTGCTTTCTGTTTGAAGTCTGCATGTCCTCCCCGCGGTTGGGTGGGTGTTCGAAAGACATGCGTAAATGGACGTGTCTTCGTTGAAGTTTGGACATTGAGCTGGCACCTCAGCGTTAGTGAAAATCTACTGCCAATCGTTAGTGGACTGGAGTTCCGCTGTGGCGACCCCTAACCAGGAAAAAGCCGAAAGACACACACACACACAAAAAAAACACAGTAAAAAATACATTTATTATTTTAAAATCTAGTGTTATGCAGAATCAAGGTTAAATCTAAAAAAGAATGTTTTTAAAAAGATTATTTTTAAAGAAAAAATTAAATAAAAACCTTATTATGCATACTAAGTAAAAACAACCTCCAGTAAGACATTTTTCCTTAAGCAAGTTAAATTTCTTCCACTTGGGCAGGGGCATATAGGGAAGGTACATACAGATTATAAATTTAAAGTTTAGAGGTGGCATGCGGAAAGAGAAAATTGAGTATAGAGAATTGTGGTGCAAGTTACCCTACAGGCCAATAAGTGGCCAGGATTAAATGAGCATATTTCACTTGCTCCCCCTAATCAAACTAAGAGCGGCTAAACTTTAAATTTATAATCTGTATGTACCTGCCCTATATGCCCCTGCCAAAGTGGAAGAAATTTAACTTGTATAAGGAAAAAGTCTTTTTTTTTTACTGGGGGTTGTTTTTACTAAGTATGCTTAATATGTTTTTTATTTTATTTTTTCTTTAAAAATAATATTTTTAAAAACACTCTCTTTAGCTTTAACCTTGATTCAGTATAACAATAGATTTTAACATAAATGATGCATTTTTGACTGTGGTAATATATTCAAGGGATGCAGTCCATCTTCTTACCGGTAGATGGAGTTGTAAAACTGTTTATTCAATGTGTTGCACTGTACAAGTTGATGAATTGTTCTTTAACATTTTTAAATACATTTTTAATACATTTTATAAACCTTTATTTAATATGGTAACATTTATACAAGGACATGGCTTGTTTTTATTTAAATCTAAAAGGTATTCATACATCCAACATTGTAATTTAACATTCATGCATTTCTATTAATTGGTTAGTTTGTGATGTCATCACTTTTTTGTTATATAAAGTGTGTTAATTAAATATGGTCCACATATGATGTATTTTAAATGAAAACATAGTGCTTGAAACGCGATTGCTGTATTACTGTATTTATCTGGTTTGAGCTTCTTCATTAAATGGACTGATATCTTGAAATTATCCGTGGCTTTGCTTCACTGGACAGTGGTACTGATTTTAGCAGTTTTTTTGTTTGTACCTATTGGCAACTTTTTTGGATACACACACACACACACACACACACACACACACACACACACACACACACACACACACACGTGTGTGTACATAATAAATTTATAAATGGTTTTAGTTCATTTTGTACACACGGGTAGTGGGGTTAGTGTTAGGGCAAGAATGCATGTGTGCAAGTTTGTGAGTGATGGTTAGAGTTGGGGTTGGGTAAGGTGATAGCTTTAGTAGTGTGTGTGTGTCTGAGACTCACCTGTGTAATAGTGTTATGGTAAGATGAAGGGTTAAGGTTGGCTTGCATTAGTAAGATGGTGCAGGGAGGCGAGGCCTTTATACCATTTCATGGATAAAAGCTTTACATTTACTCTGAAAGCACTTGTGCGAGAGAATGTTGTAGATTATTTTGTTTGAAACAGGCTGAAGGCATTTTTGTGACTGGTCAGATCTTGTGTGGTTAGGTTAGCAGGAATGTAACCTGGTTGGGGGGGGGCGACCTTAGTAAAACTACAGGGTTTGTTATACAACTTCAGGTAGAGAAGAAAAAAATCCTCCCTTCCCCTTGAGATGGGAGAGGGAGAGTTAATGGTCCTCCTTTCAGTTCTGCATATTGCATCTGCCTTCTTGAGACCCCACTGTTCAAATTCTGCCTGCTTTTATGGAGTGATAGTGCCTTTGTTCGTGAAGCTAGTTAGATCCATGTAATTCACACACAAGTATTGGGATACCTTTTTCTTTTGTACTCTGTTCCTGCTGTCTCGTCATCAGCTGCCTTCCATGGCCATTTGGTCCGTGTTATCCAGGAAGGGCTGCCCATTCAGATGGCTGTTGGGGTTGATTCAGAGTTTTTCTTTGGTCGTTCCCATACCTAGCACATATACCCAGTGAGAGAGGGGGGAGGGATGTGCAGTGGGGCAGCAGCAAATGATGATATCTCTTCATAAGGAATGTACTCTCCAGCTTCTCCGTGTTGTATGCCTCAAGGCACTTGTGTTTTGAGCTTCTTGTTCTCCACTAGGAGGTTGGCTTCTCCCAGTGTTTCCTCGAGTGCCTGCAGTCACTCCCCACCAAGAGAGGCAAGTGGGTTATGTTCCTTCTCCTTCTCCTTCCTGACTTGGTTCTCTAGTGCTGGGGCATAGTTAAAAATGTCCCCAGCACCTTGGGCAATTTCCCAAGTATTGGATATTTATGTTCGTAATTCAAGCTAAAGAGATGGAAACAAAAGTACTTGTGCACAGGAGAACTAGTAAATGTTTTAGCTCTGCATAGTGCAACAGATGAAACTAATTTATGCATGGACGTTTGTAATAAGCCCCTTACTTTAATCCTCTCTACGCGCCATTGAATGAAAAAATAGTTTAGTTTATATTTGATTAATTTCTTAGCAGTCTACTTCACTTCACTGGAGTATCATATGAGAGAGCTTCCTCATAACACACTTTGATCATAACAGCCATGAAAATAAAAAAAATGTTAGTCTGTGGAATGTTTGATAGTTCATGTAGTTGAATCTTTTACTAACAGCCAAAAAAATAGCAGTGGTGTGCATTTTCCATTTTTCTAATTAAGAAAGGTGTGATCCACTTAAGGGCCCAGACTGTTCTGTGTACTAGTCTCCATTATCTTTTTCATTGATTGATCTGTGTTCCACTAGAAAGTAATTGAACAGAGAACTTTCCTGCTGGCTTGGTTATGGTTTTAAAAATTTAGTCTGCTGTACTGTTTAATTGGACTTGCTTTGCTGAATGGAATGCAAGTTGGGGGGTGGGACACATTACAGTTAAGCTATACCTGGTTGTCTGGTAACGTTTGTCTCTGTTCTGAAATATGCATTAGGTCACAGTGCTTTGCCCCCCACTGAACCCACACATGTATTATTTCTTTTGACAAGAGTTACAAGATGCTTTCTAAAGCAGCATTACATGTGCTTAAGTACCAACTAATTTGATTTTCATTTTATCGTCAGCCTCTCCCGATACAAGCTGAAGTTCAGTCCTGACAAGGTGGACACCATGATCGTTCAAGCAATTTGTAAGTATTTGTGCCAACAAAACTATACATCTTAGCAGTACTTTCACATGGCTCGCTACATGTTATTGCTGCAAAGTGGCTTTTTTTTTTCTCGTTTCTTTATTACACATATAATGGGTATTGAGCCAAACAAATGCAGGACAATTAGTTGTCTTATTTTTTTTTCCTCCATTATTTATAGTGCCAGCATAGGTCGTAAAAGGCTGTCAGTGGTCATTTTTAGGCACACTGAGTCTGGTTTTGGGTAGATTCTCTCTAATTTTCCATGGTGTGACAAAATTGTGATCATTATGTGTTGTGTTGATCATATGGACACACTTGACAAGAATTGTCTTTGTATTTGTTGGGGGGGGGGGGGGGGGCTCTTGCAGGTGTGTAACAAGTGGCATGTGGAGCCTGCCTGGAAAAATACTGGATTACAGTGTATTTCTGAGCTGTAACCTTTTTAACCTTTAGTTTGTAATGAAACTAGTTGAGAAAGTTATTCAGTAGCATTTGGCAGAAAAACCTCTGGTATGCTTCCCAGCTAGTGTTGGTGCATTGATTCAAAGTGGAATGGTCAGGTATTTGTAGTGTGCGCTTCTTACAAAAACTCTCGAATTCTCCTTGATATCAGTTTTGACAGAGGGATTTTGTACCCATTGCTTATGGAAAACTGGTGTTCCTGAGTGTGTAGTCAATCTTGCTGATTAAGAAACCTCTTTTGCAAAGTGTGCTACATCATTCGTAGGTCTGTCGCTGCCTTATGGGAGTGCTTTCTACAACAGACTTAACTGTTGTTTTATGCAAACTATAAACTGGTCGCCAACCCTTCCCATGTGAGACATTGACCTAGCAGGGAATAACTCTGTGCCCCGATTCAGGGATATTCACAGCACAGTGCATTATTTGGACCCTAACTGATACCATCATGGCTGTGGACAAAGGCCAATTAACAGGAGCCATTTTTATAGGTGTAACCAAAGCTTTTGATGCATTTGACCATTGTTCAGGTCTTAAAAAGGCCAACTAGTTCCCCGTCCAACAGAGGGCTCACTTTTCTGTTCTCGCATATTCAAACCTTTCAATCAAAACAGTTGTCTTGATGGCATATTTACTATAAGGGAGAGGGCCTACAACCTTGTTGCAGCCTAACCTAACCATGTTGCAATGGTCCATTTCACCAGATCGGCAGAAAAGAAAATGCATTAGCCTAAGCATCTAAATTGAAGACCTCAAAAGTGTGGCAACCTATATCATTCCCTGTGAAAGACTTAACAAATTACCTGTTAAGTTACACCTCACAAAGCCAGATGTCACTTCTTGCCTAACAGCGACATAACCTACAACCTAAGAAACCTTTATCTTTTCGTCACAGTTACATGTAGCCTTTTTTGCCATGACTTCTCATCTTCCCACGTCATCCCACATTCAGAGATTCCTCTCTGCCTTGGCTGTCAGTTCTCTCTCCTGTTTGTGTTGTGCTGCATTCAGACGTTCTGCTCAGTGCTTCTACTAGTTGATACAAGTAGTTCAAAAAATTGCCTGCATTAGTGTTTCAACAGATGTCCTTCGTCTTTCACTGTTGCAGTCCTGACTTGTGGGATTTCCTGCAGTGAAAGCCCTCAGCTGGCCTGACTACCAGCGAACTCTTTCCACCTCCCAGCTTGGTGGATGACCTGACAGATGTCCGCAGCCTATCATATAAAGGGAGCCAGTTTGCGTAATGATTTGCCTTTTCTTGCCATTGGAGCATGAGCCGTGTTCAAGTGCATTGGTCGATCCGCACCAGAGGAGTCACTGTTGGAAAGGCAAGTACCCCATTGGCGAACTCTAACTCGGGTCAGATAAAGTAAATGTGTCTGCTGTGGTAAGCAAATCCCACACAGAGACTTTAGCTCCCTTGGCATTGCCTGTTTAAGCCCAGACCATGATGTCCCTACTTGCAATTTCTGTGCTTATTTTAATACTAGGACTGTTGGGCATAGAGCTGAATTTTTAGCAAGATTCCTCAGTCAGTCTTATTTGCATCCGATGGTCATTCTGCAATTGAGCAATCTAAGTGAAAGAAAGAGAAGAAATAAAAGCTTAGGTCTTCTGATGACAACCGTTCGCTGTCTGCCTCTCTCTAGGCTTGTGATTGTTGAAGAAAGTGAGGTGCTTTTGCATCCTGCTTCGGTGTCTGAAATTGTGACTTGGGCATCTGTCGAGACCCATTCGAAATCAGGCATGCCATCAGTCCCTTCAGTTGTACACAAGGCTTTGCATATTGCTTGTCTGTCAGGTCTGGGGCCGCTCAGCAGGCCTCTGTTTCCAAAGAGCATTTACCGGTGACGCTCCACCAAGGCCTAGGCCTGCACCAGTGCTTTTTTCACCCTTCCAGAGACTGGCTCCAGGTTATTGGATGTGGCTTGGCCCAAGGCCAAAGCCACAGCAAAGAGGTACTGTGGCAGAGCCTGTGCCTAGGCCTACTGGCTCCCTTTTAAAAGAATCCCAACAGGATTTGATTAGATTAGTTGAGGACCTTATCTCTATTGTTAGGTCAAGGCAGGCTACAGGGGATGTCTCAAAAAGGAAAAGGGATGCTCCTTTTGAAGCTTTCCCATACTCTTTTTTTTCAGTCTGATGAAGATCTGGACCTTGAGGAGTCTGGGTCTGAAGAAGGACCCCCCTATGAGGAGTCTAATTCAGAGGAGAACCTTCCCTCTGATGCCACCCCCCCCCCCCCAACGAGGATTTCACCTTTGGGGAAACCCTCCATGTAAGAGACTTTCAGTGGGAGGCACAGGAATGTCCCCAGTCCAAAAAGAGAGTTAGGGAGTTCCTGGATCTACCTGAACACAAACCACTGGCTATCCCCCCATTTTAGAGGTAGTTGAGGATTTTTTTGCCAGGATTCCTCCTTGAATCTTGATTCCCTTCCTCCTGCGCCTCATAAATCAGACAGATTTTATAGGGTACAGGACTCCCACAAATACCTTTTTAAGAATCCCTCTGCTGACCCTGAGCTGGTCACCTTGGGCCCAAAGGGGCTAGAGCCATTTCATCCAGGAACCCTTTACCCACAGAGAGCAGGGCCCTTCATAGGTTCGGGGGGAAAAAGGTATATACATCTGCCACTCTTACTGTGAGGGGCCCTCCGTTGTCAAGTCCATATGGTCAAGTATCAGCAAACCATTTTGGATCAGCTCAGACGGATGGAACGTCACCTCCCTACAGGGTAAAAACCTTTCCAAAGAAGCTCCTAGGTCTTTCACTCCAGTTTTCAGTTAGCTAAGCATTCATTACACTGTGATTATGATGCCATGGGGGAAGAGTCTTGCAGGGCAGCTGCCACTGGCTCCGTTATTAGAAAGCATGAGTGGCTTGGTGAACAACCTTTTCCTGACCATGTTAAATCGAACCTCTTGGATGCTCTCTTGGACAAAGTTTCTCTTTGGCCCTAAGGCAGAGGCAGTTCTCAAAAAGATGGAGGACAAAGCAAAACACAAACTGCACAAACTGTGAAGGACTTCCTCCAAGTACAGCCTCCTAGGTCGGAACTTTTCAACTAAGCACTGGTCATTTCCTTCCCAGCCTAGGGGTAGACGGAGGAAACCACAGCAGGATAGAACCCATAGACAGTGGCACATAGCCGCAAAGAAGCAGGCAGTGGACCTCTGAGGCTCCCAGACAAGTGAGTTCTAGGTCCCAAGCCTCTGACAGAGAGCAGCTATGCACTTTTTTCTCAAAATTGGCACATTATAACCCAGGGCAAGTGGGTTCTAAATATCGTGTCACAAGGCTACAAGTTCCATTTCCATACCCTGCCAAAGGCAAACGGCTGGCCAGATCTGCTTAAAAATCAATGGGCAGATGCACAAAAACAAGTCTCCTCCCTCATGGACAAGAGGGCCATTCAACAAGTGCCAGAGCAAGAGCGGGGACTGTTCTTGGTACCCAGAAAAGAACAGGCCTGGAGGCCAATACTGGACCTATCAATTCTGAATACATTTCTGGATAAACCAGAATTCAAAATGCTGACTTTACAGCAGCTAATGTCCATGCTGGGCAAGAACGCTTGGCTTGTAACTTTAGACCTAAAAGAGGCATACCTGCATGTCCCAGTCAGACAAGTATGCAGAAGATACTCAGATTCATGGCTGGCTCAATGCATTACCAATTCTCTCTACTGCCCTTTGGCTTATCTACTGCGCCCAGGGTCTTTACAAAGTGCCTGGCACCAGTAATTGCATTCTGCAGACAGAGGAATACAAATATATCCTTACTTGGACGACTGTCTAATTCAAGTAGAGAACAAAGACATCCTTCTACAGCATCTGGCGTTTGTGACAAAACTTCTAACATGCCTAAGGTACACAGTCAATGAAAAGAAATCAAAACTCGTACCCTCTCAAGAGATAATATTCCTGGGTGCAAGCTTAAATACATCTACCCAGATGGCTTATCTCACGCCAGACAAACAAAGACAACTGGCTACCTTCTTCAAAATGTTAGCAACAAAGACCCAGTTATCTGCAGGAAAAATTCTGCAGGCTTTGGGCTTCATGGCATCCGGCATCCTACTAATTCCATATGCAAGACTGCATATGAGGAAACTTTAATGGTACCTAAAAAGTGTTTGGACTCAACATTGCCACAGCCTGGAAACTATAATTACTCTCATTCTCTGCCTGCAACAGGAGTTTCGATGGTGGACAAAGGCTTGTCACCAAAACAAGGGACAGCCATTCACATTAGCCCCAGCCAGGCAAACATTAACAACGGATGCGTCAGATTATGCTTGGGGGGCCCACATGGCAGGAAAATGCATTCAGGGAATGTGGACCTCAAACCAAATGCATCTACATATCAATCAAAAAGAGATGCTAGCTGTTCAAAATGCCCTGACAGCCTTCAAGGACCTACTTCAACCAGGACAACTACTGATACACAGACAACACCACTGTCATGTGGTATATAAACAAGCAGGGGGGGCACACATTCTTACCCCCTTTGCAGACTAGCCATGACTTTGTGGGGCACAGCATTGACTTACCAAGTATATCTGCAGGCACAACTTCTGCCAAGAAGGAAAAATACTCTAGCAGATGAACTAAGCAGAAACCTCATGGATCCCCACAAGTGGCAGCTGGATCCACAAGTCTTCAGCATGATAACAAGGAAATGGGGATGCCCAGACTTAGATCTATTTGCCTCCCCGCACAACTACCAACTGAAGAGATTCTGCACAAGGATTTATCACAGACAAGCATGGAAAGCGGACGCCCTATCCTTCAGCTGGAAAAAACAGTATATGCCTTTTCCCCCTATGCCTCTCCTCCCCAAGGTACTCCTAAAGGTCAGACAGGAGAAGCCAAAGATGATACTGATTGCACCAGACTGGCCCCACCAGCACTGGTACCCAATATTAAGGAGCTCGTCTCAATGCCCAGCTTGGATCCTTCCTCAAGTACCGCATCTACTGTCCCAGCAAAACAATCAGATTCTGCACAGCCAGCCCAGGACTTTAAACTTGGCAGCATGGCGGATAATGTAGTCATACAAAACACGCCTCTCAGCAAAGCTGTGATGGGTGTCATTTTGGAAGCCAGAAGGCCTAGTACTAGAAAATCTTATGCTGGAAAATGGAAGGGATTCTGTGCCTGGAACCAGGCACAAGGAACAGATACAGCTGTGCCAAATATTCCTCAGTTTTTACAATACTTAACTGATGTTGGACAAAGGCCTATCTTTCTCCTCTATTAAAATTCATGCCTCTGCCATTTCGGCTCATTACAGTGCAGAGCCACCAATCTTTTCGCATCCCTTATTAAAACAGTACCTCAGAGGAGCCAAAAATTTAAGGCCTCCAAGGAGATCTCTAATGCCTGCATGGGACTTCAACTATGTCTTGGAAAAACTCACCCTGCCTCCTTTTGAACCAGCTGCTACTGCTGATATAAAGTTTTTATCTTGGAAAACAGCTGTGCTCCTAGCAATAACTTCTGCAAGACGCGTTTCAGAGCTACAGGCACTCATGGCTGTGGAACCTTTTATCATTTTTTATCCGGACAGAGCCTCTCTGAGGACAAACCCAACATTTATGCCTAAAGTGGTGTCCAGTGTGGCTCTTAACCAAACCATTCATCTGCCAACTTTTTATCCAAATCCACAGAACAAGGGGGAAAGAATTCTGCATTCTTTGGACGTACACAGACAGCTTAGATTCTACTTGGACAGAACCAAAGTTTTCAGAAAGAGCAATTTGTAGTAGCATATGCTGCAGGATCACAAGGAAACGCCATCTCAAAGCAGACTATTTCAAAATGGATAGCCCACTGCACTTGTTTCTGCTACTTACAACATGGCAAGCCAGTGCCTAAGGACATTAGGCCACGGTCCACCAGAGCTGCAGCCTCTTCAGCAGCCTTTCTCAGGGGAAGTACCAACCAAGGGCATTTTAGCGGCAGCTGCTTGGAGTTCAGTGCACACCTTTACAAAGCACCATCATCTGCCACTCGACTCTAAATCCAGGGCAGGTTTTGCCACTGCAGTTCTGCGGGGACTTATAGCCGCTCCTAATGCGGTTTAGCTCCAGCCTCCCAACCATAGCTTTGGGAATCTACCGTAATGACTGCAACAGTGAAACACGAAGAACATAGTACAGTTGTGTACACTTACCATAAATGTAGATGTTAGAGTGTATTCACAGTTGCAGTCCAGGTTACCCACCCACCATCCCCCTTTCTTCTGATGGAACCTATGTGGTCTATTTGCTTGTAGACTAAGGTAATGCTTATATTGGTGCATGTATTTATACATATATAAATTTTGACTACCATTTTAGGGGGCAAGAAAAACTAAAGAAAATGGCGGCCACATCTTTTATATCCCTGACAACCTGACGTCAGGGAGGGGGTGACAGCGGCCGACGCAGGACCCAGGACTTTGGAATTCAGGCCGACTGAGGGCAACCTGCCAGCAGGATTACCCAAATGTAATGACTGCAGCAGTGAATACACTCCAACATCTACATTTATGGTAAGTGTACACAACTGTACTTTGGTTTCTATGGTGTCGAGTTGGCAACCTCACTCCTGACCTTCAACGAAGGCACGCCCATCAACACATGTCTTTCGAATGCCCACTCGACCGCGGGGAGGACTTGCAGACTCCACACAGAAGGCACTCCCAACCCAAGCTGAGAATCGAACGGTAGAACCTCTTGCTGTGAGGCAACAATGCTACCCCTGCGCCAGTGCGGATGTCAATAAAAGTTAATTGCATTACTTGTGGAAAGCAAATACCTCAAAGATTTTACTTGTGGAAAGCAAATACCTCATAAAGATTTTAATTCGTACTGTATTCCTTGCCTAGGCCCTGACCACGACATACCGTGCTGTCTCTTTTGTGCTTTGTTTAATCGGCGTCTGTATATTTTCACCTCTAAATATTTCGGTTCTCTGTTTAATTATCCAGAAATGTCATCTGTCAGCTATCAGACTACCGGGATTCCGAAAAAACGCAAGGAAAAAGACAGACAGGCCTGCGAGGTCCAAAACTGCCAGTGACGCTTCTCTTAAGCCAGGCGCCAGTTGGCCGATACTCAATGAGGTGCTTTCGCGGCCCCTGATACCTGCTACTTCCGATTTGCAGGCCTCTACTGAGACCCTTTAGGAGTTCGGTATATCGCGAGATACTTCCAACTATGGAACCTGTGGATGTCTCTACCTTGGATGAGTCCGGAGCCGCTGTGCAGGCACCAGCTTCTGAGGGTGTATTCAGGCCTACGGACTTGCATATTAAACAGACGCCTCCTTCTTTTAGGCCTAAATCTCGAACCATGCCTAAAAAACCAACGCCCAGGCTGCATGCTCAGGCTTCTGTGCCTAAAAAGCAATTAAGAATGGCTGAAGATCTTATAACTTTAATCAGGGGAAGCCCCCCCCCCCCCCAAGAGACCCAGGACTGAAGTAGTTTATGAATCTTCTGACCTGGATTCTGATTTTTCTGATTCTTCTGATGATCTGGATTTGCCCTTATCTACTTATGAGGATTCTGATGCAGAGGACTCTATTCCCTCTACTTCCCCTCCAGAGGATTTTTCTTTTGGTGAAACCTTACATACTCTAAGGGAGCATTTCCACTGGGAAAACCAGGATTTTTCCGATTCAAAAAAAGAGGCTTAGGGATTTCTTACTCCTGCCCCAGCATAGGCCTTTAGCTATTCCTCCTGTACTAGACATTGTTGATGCTTTTTCTGAATCTAGTTTCACTCCTGATTCTTTGCCTCCTACTCCCAGAAAACCTGACCAATATTGCAGGGTTCCTGATTTCACACAAGTTCCTTTCTAAAAATCCTATTGCAGATCCAGAGACTGTTTCACAGGGACCCAAGGGCATTAAGGCTTCTACTGCTAAAAATCCTACCCCTTCTGGTAGAGACTCCAGGGCGCTAGGTAGAAGGGGTAAGAAGGTTTACACTTCTGCAACCTTGGCCATTAGGGCCTTAAACTGCCAGTTTCATATGTTAAAGTATCAACATGTTATTGGCTTGCATAAACAGAAAATGATGTTGATTCCTGACTGTGTGGAAAATAAAGAATTACAGGATTTAATGCATTCTGCTGAACAGGTTGGAAAACATGCTTTGCAATGTGGATTTGATTCTTTAGAGTGCTCTTGCAGGGCTGCTCTTACTGGTTCTGTGCTCAGAAGACCTGCTTGGCTTAAGGAGCAATCTTTACCTGCTCATGTTAAAGCTAAATTGATGGATGCTCCCTTAAATCAGGATCGCCTGTTTGGCAACAAGACTGAGGAAGTTCTTAAAAAGATGGAGGATAAAGCTAAATCTATGCAAACTGTTAAAGATTTCTTGCAAGTTCAGCCTCCTAGATTTAGTAGGCACTGGCCCTCTAAGAATTGGTCCTTTCCAGCCTCTTCAAGGTCTTCTCAAGCCAAACCCAGACATAGCAGAAACCCCAGGATTCAGTCCCAGAGGACACACAAGACTTAAGCAGTGGGGGGTTTCCTCACCCAAATCAGGGAGTAGTAAGACTCCCTCCTCTGGAAAACAGTCTTAATGACTTGGTTTTAAAACTTCCAAGCACTTCCCAGCTGAATGCTCTTTTAGGTGGAAAGATTGGTCTGCAGGCCAAAAACTGGGAACTCATTAACCGGGACAAATGGGTTCTAAATATAGTGTCCCAAGGATACGGATTTCACTTCCACACCTTACCAACAACAAGCAGGTGGCCAGATCTCCCCCCAAATCGGTGGGCAGAGGCCCAAACTCAAGTACTCTCTCTTAAGCATGGGGGCTATTCAGTTGGTACCAGAAGAGGAAAAGGGGCAAGGGTTCTATTCAAGACTTTTCCTGGTACCCAGAAAAGGCAATACATGGCGTCCTATCCTGGACCTTTCTACTCTAAATACCTTTCTAGTGATTCCAAAATTTAAGATGCTGACTCAACAGCTGCTTCCAATGCTAGGCAAAGATGCATCGTTGGCAACACTAGATTTAAAAGAAGCATACCTGCACATCCCTATCAGGGAGTCTTGCAGAAGATACCTATGCTTCAAAGCAGGCTACATGCACTATCAGTTCTCTGCAATGTCCTTTGGGCTTATCTACTGTGCCCAGGGTATTCACCAAGTGCCTAGCTCCAGTCATTGCATTCTGCAGGCAAAGAAATATTCAAATATACCCATATCTGGATGATTGTCTTAATTCAGGCAGAAAGCCAGGACATACTTTTGAATCATCTGGCCTTTGTTCAAAGGGTACTGCCTTGTCTGGTGTGGGTACTGCCTTGTCTCTGGGGTACACCGTAAAAGAAAAGAAGTCACACCTGGTACCCTGTCAACAAATTACATTCCTGGGAGCAAGCTTGAATACAACTTCCCAGATGGCTTTCCTCACGCCAGAGAAACTGATTCATTTGACAACCACCTTCAAACAAGTGGCCACAAAAACCCAGCTATCTGCAAGGCAAATACTGCAAGCCTTGGGGTTCATGGCCTCCAGCATTCTTCTAATTCCATATGCAAGGCTGCATATGAGGAAACTGCAGTGGTATCTCAAAAGCCTATGGTGTCAACATTCACAGCATCTAGAAGCAATGATTCCTATCGTACCTTGCCTGCGCCTAGAGTTCCTTTGGTGGGCAGAGGCCTGCCACCAAGATAAGGGTCTACCATTCACACTCCCTCCTGCCACCCAATCTTTAACAGACGCATCAGACTGTGCATGGGGGGGCCCAGCTGGCAGAGAAATGCATTCAGGGCAAATGGAACCCAAGTAAAATGCAACTGCATATCAATCAAAAAGAAATGTTAGCTGTACAGAATGCACGGACAGCCTTCAAGGGCCATATTCTTCCAGGGCAATTAATGATAAAGATGGACAACACCACTGTTATCTGGTACATAAGCAAGGGGGTGCACATTCTTACCCCCTCTGCAGACTAGCCATGGCGTTGTGGAACACAGCCCTGAGCTATCAAGTACATTTACAAGCTCATTTCCTGCCAGAAAAACTAAATACACTGGCAGACGAACTAAGCAGAAACTTCATGGACCCACACAAGTGAAACTAAAACCAAGGATTTTGAACATGTTGACAAGCAAATGGGGGAGCCCAGATATAGACCTGTTTGCCTTCCCCCAAAACTATCAATTGGACAAATTCTGCACAAGGACTCCCCACAAACAAGCTTGGAAAGTGGATGCTCTGTCCTTCAGCTGGAAAAACTTAGTTTATGCCTTTACTCCTCTGCTCTCCAAAGTACTACTAAAGATCAAGCAAGACAAACCAAGGACGATTTACCCCCTCTTGCGCAGTGTGTCACTGTGGGCCCCGTGGCACCTGCCTCAGACTCCTACTCTATTGGCTCAGCAGGAGAACCAAATTCTGCACCCTCAACTTCAAACACTGACTCTAGCAGCCTAGCTAATTACATAATTTCTCCTTTACCATCCCTCAGTAAACCAGTGCTATCATTTTAGAGGCAAGGAGGGCCTAGTACCAGAAAGTCTTGCATTGAAAAATGGAAAAGATTCTGTGCTTGGAACCAAGCTCTAGGGACAAGCACAACAGTGCCCAATTTACCTCAGATTTTACAATACTTAACTGAGATGCTTCATAAGGGCCTGTCTTTTTCTCCTCCATCAAAATTCACTCCTTTGCCATCTCAGCTCATTATAACACAGAACTTCCCCTCTTTTCTCGTCCACTACTTAAGCAGCTCCTCAGAGGGGCCAGAAATCTACGACTACCCAGGAGAGCTCCAACTCCAGCCTGTGACCTCAACTTTGTATTGGAAAAGCTCAACCTTCCTCCTTTCAAGCCAGCTGCCACTGCGGACTTAAAATTCCTTTCTTGGAAAATAGCTTTCCTTTTAGCAATCACTTCAGCAAGAAGGATATCTGAATTACAGGCCCTCCTGCCAGTGGAGCCTTTCGTCATCTTTCATGCGGACAGTATGTCGCTCAGGACCAGTCCCTCTTTCATGCCCAAGGTGGTATCCAGTGTGGCCCTTAATCAGTCCATACATTTGCCAACCTTCTTTCCTAATCCACAGAACAAAGGGGAATGGATTCTGCACTCCTTAGACGTGCACAGACAGCTTAGATTCTACTTGGACAGAACTAAACCTCAAAGGAAATCTGATAAACTGCTGGTGGCATTTGCTGCAGGGGCAGAGGGGAAGGCTATTTCAAAGCAAACCATTTCCAAATTGATAGGCCCATTGCATTCATTTCTGCTACAAACACCATGGAAAACCTATCCCACAGGGGATCAGACCCCATTCTACCAGGGCTGTATCTACCACTGCAGCCTTTCTCAGAGGCATCCCTACCAGGGACATCCTAAAAGCTGCTACCTGGAGATCTGTACATACTTTCACTAAGCATTACCATCTGCCAATTTTCTCTAAATCCAGAGCTGGCTTTGCCATTGCAGTCTTAAAGGGCCTTTTAGCTGGTCCTAATTCTGTTTAAATTCCTCCTCCCATCCTTAGCTTTGAGAATCTACCCAAAAGTGATGACTGCAACAGTGAAACACGAAGAACATAGTACAGTTGTGTACACTTACCATAAATGTAGATTGAGTGTCTTCACTGTTGCAGTCCTGGTTACCCTCCCTCCAGCCCCCTTCTTTTTTTCTTTTTGTGGATATACCTCTACTTTACTTTGCTGTCTGCAAAAGCTTTTTGGTGTATTTGCTTTTTTGTTGTGGTATAACCTTGTATATTTATAGATTTAATTGCTTCCCAAAAACTGATGTAATGGCGTTGACTGCATGTTTTATACCCCTGATGACCTGACGTCATGGAAGAAGAGACAGCAACTGAAGCAGGACCCAAGGATTTGTTTATCAGGCTGACTTGAGAGCTACTGCAAGCAGATAACCCAAAAGTGATGACTGCAACAGTGAATACACTCTAGCATCTACATTTATGGTAAGTGTACACAACTGTACTTTCCAGAAGATCAAAAAGGCAAAGGATTATCCTCCAGGCTATTCTGCTTTCCAGAATGGAATGCTCTTGGTGCCCCATCTTGGACCTGTCCAACCTCAGTCAGATGTTCATCGTGTTTCACTGTTGCAGTCATTACTTTTGGGTTATCCTGCTGGCAGGCCACCTGCAGTCGGCCTGAATTCCAAAGTTCAGGTCCGGCGTCGGTTGCTGTCGCCTCTTCCCTGACATCAGTGCGCCAGGGGTATAAAAGATGCAGCAGACGCCATTTTCTTTAGTCTTTCTTGCCGCGTGGTGCCCGAAGCAAAAGCAGTTCAAGTGCCAGTCGGCCAACTCCTGAGATTTTCAAATTCGAATTTCAGAACAGAAGTCTTCATTAAAGCTAAGTACCCAATTGGGGAAACTCTTTTCTTGCTCCAGACCGATGTCAGAAAAGTTAACAATTGTATTTCTTGTGGGAAGCAAATACCTCCTAAGGGTTTTCATTCTTACTGTATTCCTTGCCTAGGCCCTGATCACAGCGTTGCTAGCTGTCGGTTTTGTGCTAGATTTAATCAATGCACTATTAAGCGTCTGTTCGATTTTGCATTTCATTACTTTGGCCGAAGATTTAATTATATAATGCCGTCGGAACAGCTGACCAGAGTTTACAAAAAACACAAGGACAAGAAAAAGGATGGGTATCCGAGGTCCAAAACAGACGAGGAGGCCTCAGTTAGACCAGTCGCAGGTTCGCTGGTTCTCAGTGAGGCGCTTTCTCAGCCCCTGGCGCCCGCTACCTCAGAGCCCCAGGCTGCTTCTGACTCCCACGTGGAGCAGATTGGGCTTCTGGATACTCAAGGTATTGGACACTTGGAAATCATTTCCTCAGATGGGTCCAGAGCCACTGAGCAGGCATTGGCTTCTGAGGGTGTCTTCAGACCTACACAATTGTATGTTAAACCATCTTCAGCTTGAAAGACTAAAGCAGCTCTAAAGAAAAACAAGTACAGCATTCTCTTACTCAAACTTCCATGCCGAAATAACAGATGCTTAAAATGGCCGAAGACGTAATTACTTTGATCAGGCATTCCCATCGCCCTCCTGATAAGAGGCCTAGGCAAGAGACAGAATATGATTCTTCTGATCAGGTTTCTATTTCCTCTGATTCCTCTTCTGAACAGGATTATTCCATGCCTCCCTATGAGGACTCTGATGCTGAAGAATCCATTCCTTCAGCCTCTTCTCCTGAGGATTATTCTTTTGGGGAAACACTGCATACCATGAGGGAGCATTTCCACTGGGAGAGCCAAGATTATTCAGAATCTAAGAAAAGGCTCAGAGACTTTCTGCTGCTTCCTCAGCACAGACCCCTTGCTATTCCACCTGTTCTAGACATTGTAGATGATGTATTTTCAGAGTCTGGCCTGTCCTCTGACTCTTTACCCCCTGCACCTGCTAAGCCAGACAGATACTACAGGGTCCCGGATTCTCATAAATTCCTATATAAAAACCCCGCTGCTAACCCAGAAACTGCATCTCAGGGTCCCAAAGGGGACAAAGCTTCCACTGCAAAAAACCCTGTTCCCTCTGATAGGGATTCTAGGGCACTGGACAGATGGGGGAAAAAAGTTTACACTTCTGCTGCCTTGGCTGTAAGGGCTTTAAATTGTCAGTTTCATATGCTTAAATATCAGCAGTACTTAATGTCACTGCTTAAACAGAAAATGTTGACAAATACTGAATGTTCAGAGAACAAGGAAATGCAGGATTTATTGCATGCAGCTGAAGTGGGAAAGCATACTTTGCAATGTGGTTATGATTCACTGGAGGCCTCTTGCAGGGCCGTTGTTGCAGGTTCTGTTATTAGAAGACATGCTTGGTTAAAGGAACAGAACCTGCCTGATCATGTTAAAGCAAAATTATTAGATGGCCCATTGCAGCATGATACTTTGTTTGGTGCTAAAGCAGAAGAGGTTTGAAGAAAATGGAGGATAAAGCGAAATCCATGCAGACAGTTAAGGATTTCTTACAGGTGCAACCACCCAGATTTAGCAGGAACTGGCCTTCTAAAAACTGGTCCTTTCCAGTGTCAGACGGACCACAAAGAGGCAGATCTCAGCCCCAAGGCTCATACAGGCCTAAACAATGGGGTGCTTCTACCTCCAAAAGCAGAGAAGACAAATCACAACCTTACAAGAAACCGTTCCAATGACTTTCCTTTGCCAGATCCAAACACTTTTCTTTTGGCAGCCCCCTTAGGGGGAAAACTAGCACCTTTTTTGTCAAATTGGTAAATGGTTACCCAAGACAAATGGGTCTTGAACATAGTGTCCCAAGTCTACAGGTTCCATTTTCACACCCTACCAAGGTTAAAAGGTATGCCAGACCTGCCAGACTATCAATGGGCAGAGGCACAACAGCAAATTACAGCCCTCATGGACATGAGGGCCATTCAGCAAGTACCACAACAAGAGCAGGGGCAAGGATTTTACTCCAGACTTTTCTTAGTACCCAGAAAGGACAAAACCTGGAGACCAATACTGGACCTGTCTATACTAAACACGTTTCTGGAGATTCCAAAATTCAAGATGTTGACTCTACAGCAGCTGCTGCCCATGCTGGGCAAGGAGGCTTGGCTCGTGACTTTGGACCTAAAAGAGGCATACCTGCATGTTCCAATCAGACAGTCTTGCAGAAGATACCTCAGATTCATAGCTGGCTCAATGCACTACCAATTCTCTGCACTGCCCTTTGGCTTATCTACTGCGCCCAGGGTCTTCACAAAATGCCTGGCACCAGTAATTGCCTTTTGCAGACAAAGAAGAATTCAAATATATCCCTACTTGGATGACTGCCTTATTCAAGCAGAGAACAAAGACATTCTTCTAAAGCATCTGGCGTTTGTAAAAAGATTACTAATTTGCCTAGGGTACACAGTAAACGAAAAGAAATTAAAACTAGTGCCCTCTCAAGAGATAATATTCCTGGGTGCAAGCTTAAATACAGCTGCCCAGATGGCTTATCTCATGCCAGACAAACAAAAACAACTGACGTCTGTCTTCAAAAAATTGGCAACAAACACCCAGTTACCTGCAAGGAAAATCCTGCAGGCTTTGGGTTTCATGGCATCCTGCATTCTACTAATTCCATATGCCAGACTGCATATGAAGAAATTACAATGGTATCTAAAAAGTGTTTGGACTCTGCATTGCCACAGCCTGGAGACAGTAATTACCCTCATTCCCTGCCTGCAACAGGAGTTTCGATAGTGGGCAGAGGCCTGTCACCACAACAAGGGTCTTCCTTTCTGTTTACCCACAGCCAGACAGACACTGACAATGGATGCATCAGGTTATGCCTGGGGGGCCCATATGGCAGGAAAATGTATTCAGGGCACATGGCCTGCAAGACAGATGCATCTACACATCAATCAAAAAGAGATGCTAGCTGTTCAGAATGCCCTGACAGCTTTCAAGGATCTACTTCATCCAGGGCAGCTGCTGATAAAGACAGACAATACTACGGTCATGTGGTACATAAACAAGCAGGGAGGTACACATTCCTACCCCTTCTGCAGACAAGCAATGACCTTATGGGACACAGAATTAACTTATCAAGTTCACTTGCAAGCACAATTCCTGCCAGGAAAATCAAATACTCTGGCAGACGAACTAAGCAGAAACCTCATGGATCCCCACAAGTGGAAACTGGATCCACAAGTCTTCAGCATGATAACGAGGAAATGGGGATGCCCAGACATAGATCTGTTTGCCTCCCCTCACAACTGCCAATTACAGAGATTTTGCACAAGGACTTATCACAAACAAGCATGGCGAGTGATGGCCTTATCCTTCAGCTGGGAAAATCTAACAGTATATGCCTTTCCTCCGCTGCCTCTCCTTCCCAGGGTACTCCTAAAGGCCAGACGAGAGAAGCCAAAAATGATACTGATTGCACCAGACTGGCCACGCCAGCACTGGTACCCAATCCTAAAGAGCTTGTTTCAAGGTCCAGCATGGATATTGCCTCAAACTTCTCACTTGCTGACCCAGCAAAACAATCGGATCCTGCACAGCCAACTCAGGACCTTAAATCTGGCAGCATGGCGGATAATGTAGCCATTCAGTACACTCCTCTTTCAAAAGCTGTTATGGATGTTATCTTGGAGGCCAGGAGGCCCAGTACCAGAAAATCTTATGCAGAAAAATGGAAGAGATTCTGTGCTTGGAACCAGGAACAAGGCATTGACACGAAGTACCAAATATCCCTCAGATTTTACAATATCTAACTGAGATGCTGGGCAAAGGCCTTTCTTTTTCATAAGTTAAGATTCATGCCTCTGCCATTTCAGCCCATTACAACCACCTATCTTTTCTCATCCTTTAATAAGGCAGTACCTCAGAGGGGCCAAAAACATCAGGCCTCCAAGGAGAGCACCAATTCCGGCATGGGACCTCAATTATGTCTTGGAAAAACTCGCACTGCCTCCTTTTGAGCCAGCCTCAACAGCGGATATAAAATTCTTATCCTGGAAAACAGCTCTACTCCTAGCAATAACCTCTGCATGACGAGTCTCTGAGTTACAAGCACTCATGGCTGTGGAACCTTTTATAATTTTTCATCCAGACAGGGTTTCTCTGAGGACAAACGGCCCTCAACCAAACCATTCACTTGCCTACCTTTTATCCAAACCCACAGAACAAGGGTGAGAAAATTCTGCATTTTTTGGACATACACAGGCAGCTACGCTTCTACTTGGACAGAACGAAAGCTTTCAGAAAGACTGAGCAACATTTAGTGTCATATGCTGCAGGATCACAAGGAAAGGCTATCTCAAAACAGACTATTTCTAAATGGATAGGCCATTGCATCCGTTTCTGCTATTCTCAACATGGCAAATCAGTGCCTAAGGGCATTAGGCCTCATTCTACCAGAGCAGCAGCCACTTCAGCAGCCTTCCTTAGAGGGGTACCAACCAAAGACATCTTCGAGGCTGCAACTTGGAGTTCAGTGCACACTTTTACAAAGCACTACCACTTACCTCTTTACTCTATACTTCTCTCTGCTATACAACCTATGTGGTGTATTTGCTTGTAGATGAAAGAAATGTTTGTTTATTTTTGTGCATGCATACTTATTGGCATAATATTCAGCCTACCAATTTGGGGGCACCTGACATCTGGGGCAAGAAAAACTGAAGAAAATGGCGTCTGCTGCATCTTTAATACCCCTGGTGCACTGACATCAGGGAAGAGGCAACAGCAACCGACGCTGGAGCTGGACTTTGGAATTCAGTCCGACTGCGGGTGGCCTGCCAGCAGGATAACCCAAGAGTAATGACTGCAACAGTGAATACACTCTTAACATCTACATTTATGGTAGGTACACAACTGTACTTTTCTCCTGGTTTCAAAGTTCATAATGTTGACTCTTCACAAGCTGTTAGCCTCAGTAACCTGTCAGGCCTTCATGGTCTCATTAGACCTAAAAGATGCCTATCTGCACATTACAATTCTAAGGTTTACAGAAGCTTTCTTCATTTCAGGGCAGGCTGCAGTCCGATAACAGTTTTCAGCGCTACCCTTTGGCTTCTCTACCACTTCAAGGGTTTTCAAAGTGTCTAGCACCTGCAGTTACTTCCTGCAGAACCAGGGGGGGTCCATATGTACCCTTCCTGGATGATTGCCTGATGCACGTTACAGACCTGTCAAAACTTCACAAGGACCTGAAATTCACCCAATATCTCCTGTCTCCCTGGGATTCACAGTAAATCTCCAGGAATCCACACTGTTCCAACCCAAAGGATAGTGTTATTGGAGCACTGCTGGACTCAACTCTTTAAAAGGCCTTCCTTCCTCCAGACTGTCTCCTTTCTTGACAAACTTCATGTATCATGGTTCCCCTGGCTAGCCTACCCATGAAGTTGTACATCAAGAACATGTGGGGCTAGAGCTCTCACTCTCTCTAGAGACCGAGGTACGGCTGATTCCTTGTCTCAAACAAGAGTTTGCATAGTGGGTACAGGCTTCTACCCAAAATCAGGGCCTTCACTTCAGTTTCACTCCACAGGGCCAAACCCTTACCACAGATGCTTCAAAGATGGCCTCGGGGGGGGGGGGGTGGGGGGCGCTCATTTTCAACGCCTCCAATTCCAAGGGAAGTGGGTGGTTAAGTTCAAGGACAAACATCAGTTGGAAAGAACTTATGGCAGTGCAAAAAGGCCTGATAGCTTTTAAAGAAAAATGGGAACCAGGGGGCCCTGTTAGTAAAAATAGACACTACCACAGTCGCGTGGCACGTAAACAGGCAGGGAGGCACAGTTTTGTCCCCTGTGACACCTAGCGATGCAAGTATGAAAAGACTGCACACTCTCTGGGGTTGCAGTTCATGGCACAGTTCCTTCCAGGGGCTCAAAATGCTCTAGCTGTTCGCCTTCAGGAGAAACTTGATGGACCCCCATGAAATGGCATCTGCATCTGGGAAATCTTTGTCAGCATGACTCTGAGATGACCAGTGTGCCAAGAAGGAAAACGCTCACCTGAAGTCTGTGCCAGGATTAAACAGAAATCTGCCTGGAAAGCAGATGCTTTCTCCTTCCCTTGGACTCTCCTCTTTGTTTATGCATGCCCCACCTTACCCCCTCTGCCTGGAGCCCTTCTGAAGGTAGAGGAAGCAGGCCTAAGGGCAGTCCTGATAGCACCATACTGGCACAGAAAACACTGGTATCCTCTTCTCAGGCTCACCAATCAGAGCCCATAGCTGTTGTGAGTAGTCCTTCTTACTCGTAACAAAGGAAGGATTGTGCGTCCCAGCCTTCAGACACCCGACCTTTCAGCTTCGATAATTCCGCAGCACCCAGCTACAACATTACCTTAAATAAGCAGGACATCATTAAAGAATCTAGAAGGCCTAGATTAAGAGATTCTCTATTAGGTGCCAGAAGTAGCACCTTGATTCCAATTCAGCACACATTATTTCCATCCTGTGTCTGGCTAGACTGGTAGATGAAGGCCTTTCTACTCCTTCATTAAAATTTATGCTTCTGCTGTTTTGACCTACATTCCTACTCTTCCGCCAGTCTTTTTTCCATTCCCTATTGAGGCAGTTTCTTAGAGTCGTTCACGTTACACCACCCAGGAGGCAACCCACTCCTCCATGGGACCTCAGCTTTGTTTGAGAAAGCTGACTTTGTTTTCTTTCGAAACTGCAGCATCTGCTCCTCTGAAGTTTCTTTCTTGGAAAACCGCTCTGCTGCTGGCGATCACCTCAGCCAAGAGGGTTTTGAGTTGCAAGCTCTCGTGGCAGTGGAACAGTTTTTCCACCAAGGCAGGGTTTCCTACAGAACTAATCCCTCTTTCATGCCCAAGGTAGTCACAGATGCTTCTCTAAATCGAGACATTCTTCTACCTACATTCTTTCCAAACCATCAGAATGAAGAGGAAAGACTACTTCATTCTTTGGATGTTCACAGGCAGCTCCGATTTTATCTGAACAGGATCAGAGCCTTGAGAAAATATGACCAGCTTTTTATTACCATTGCCCCTGAGTCTAAGGGGAAGCCAGCTTCTAAACAGACTTCCTCTAAATGGATCTCCTGCATCTCTTTCAGTTACAGCCTTCATGGCAAAAAAAAATGGAGATGATTAGGTCACACACAGCTACCTCTGCTGCCTTTCTAAAGGAGTCCCTACTAAGGACATCTTGGAAGCAGCCACCTGATAGTCTGTGTATACCTTCACAAAACATTACCACTTGGCAGCCTTTTCCAAGTCTAGATCGGGATTTGCCACTGCTGTCCTGGAGGGCATTCTCTCTTCTCCTTAATATCCTTCCCCCTCGATTCAGCTTTGGGAATCTTCCCACAAGTTAGGACTGCAACAGTCAAGCACTAAGAACAGTGCAGTTATATGCACTTACCATAAAATGCAGATGTACGATTTTATTCACTGTTGAAATCTTCTTTCCCTCCATCCTGCCCCCTTAGCCTAATAATAAACTGTTCCAGCCAAGATTCCCCTGCCACACCCCACACCGGCTCCCCTGCTGTGAGGGTCCTTTTCCTTAGTTCTCTTCTGTCCACTTAAGGCTTCTTCTGGTAGAGGACAAGAAAATACTGAAATCATTACGTGGGCTGGCTCCTTTTATACCCAACCCTGCAGATGCTGGTCAGGGCATCCACCGGCCTGGAAGTTGGAATGAGTTTTCTTTGGTAGTCTGGCCGGCTGAGGGCTTTTCACAGCAGGAAATCCAACAAGTCAGGACCGCAACAATGAATACACTGTAACATCTACATTTATGGTAAGTGTACACAACTCTACTTTCCTTCCAAATTTAAGATTTTATATTCTGTTGTATACTACAGTATTTTTGTACTTGAGATAAAGCATCTTAAATTTTTTTTCTTGTTTCATCTCGGACTTTATTTTTACATGTGCCAGACTCTTAAAGCTTTCTGTGTAATCTTCCTTAATCTTGTTTCTAACAGCTTTTGTACATGTTCATTGTGTTTCACTGTTGCAGTCATGACTGTAGGGTTCTCCCCTGCCGGCAGGCAGTCCTCGGTCGGCCAGAATCCCAAAATCTGGGTCCGGCGTCGGCTGTTCAGCCATGCTCCCTGACGTCAGAACGCCAGGAGTACAAAGCTGACAGCTGGCGCCATGTTCTCCAGTCTTTCTTGCCGTGCGGTGATAGCAGTTCGCAAGTGCCGGTCGGCTGACTCCTGACAATTTTTTCTAATCAAACTTCAGTCCGAAGACTTTCTTCTCCTACTTAAAGCTAAGTACCCCGTTGGGGAAACTTTTTTTCTTGCTCCAGTCCGATGTCAGAAAAAGTTAATAATTGTATTTCATGTGGGAAGCAAATACCTCATAAGGATTTTCATTCTTGCTGTATTCCTTGCTTAAGCCCTGACCACGACGTAGATAGTTGTCGGTTTTGTGCTAGATTCAATCAATGTAGTATTAAACGAAGGTACGATTTTGCTTTTCATTACTTCGGTAGGCGTTTTAATTACAAAATGTCGTCTGATACGGTTCCGGCTACCGGAGTTCACAAACGACGCAAGGACAAAGACAGGCCTCCGAGGTCCAAATCAGAAGATATCGCACAAGCGGAGCCAGCTTCAGGTTCGGCCGTCATCAGTGAGGTGCTTTTGCAGCCCCTGTCGTCGGCCATTTTGGAACCGATAGCCGAAACGGACTCCCATGCGGAGCCAACTAGGCCTTTGAATATTTGTTGGACCTTCGGACAATGCTCCTTCGGATGGGTTCGGAGCCGCTGTCCAGGTACCGGCTTCCGAAGGGGTTTTCAGGCCTACTCAGCTTCTTATAAAGGCAAGGCCAAAGACAAAGGCAAAGACTCCTTCCAAATCAAAGACTGCAACCCAGGCCTCTTCTGATTCGGCTCCCAAGTCTCAGAAACAGTTGCTTAAAATGACGGAGGACTTACTTACTATGATTAGGGGTTCACATCCCCCTGCAGATAAAAGGCCAAGGCAGGAAGTTTATTATGACTCCTCTGATCAGGCTTCTGTTTCTTCTTCTGACCAGGAATATTCTTTCCCTCCTTATGAGGATTCTGATGCTGAGGAATCCATTACTTCAGCTTCTCCCCCTGAAAATTTCTCTTTTGGGGAAACTTTGCATGAAATGAGGGAACATTTCCACTGGGAAGGACAGGAGTACTCTGAATCTAAGAAAAGACTAAGGGATTGTCTTCTTCTTCCCCAACATAGGCCCCTGGCTATTCCTCCTATTTTGGATATTGTGGATGATGCTTTTTCGGAGGCTAACTTAACTCCTGACTCTTTTCCTCCAGCTCCTGTTAAGCCAGACAGATACTATAGGGTTCCTGATTCCCACCAGTTTTTATTCAAGAACCCTACTGCTGACCCTGAAACCATTTCTCAGGGTCCTAAGGCTGTTAAGGCCGCTTCTGCTAAAAACCCCATTCCCACTGAGAAGGATTCTAGATCTTTAGAAAGATGGGGCAAAAAAGTGTACACTTCTTCTACTTTATCTATTAGGGCTTTAAACTGTCAGTTTCATATGCTGAAATATCAGCAATTTCTCCTGTCTGTTTTAAAGCAAAAGCTAACTTCCATTTCCACCTGTGCAGATGATAAGGAACTACATGACTTATTGCATGCCACTGAACAAGTTTGGAAGCATGGTTTACACTGTGGATTTGATGCCTTGGAGGCTTCTTGTAGGGCTGCTGCCTCTGGCACAGTAATTAGAAGGCATGCATGGCTAAAGGAACAAAATTTGCCAGATCAGGTAAAGGCTAAATTATTGGATGCTCCTGTTCAGCATAATGTTTTATTTGGATCTAAAGCTGAAGACGTGATTAAAAAGATGGAGGACAAGGCAAAGTCCATGCAAAACAGTTAAAGATTTCTTACAAGTACAGCCACCCAGATTTAGCAGGAATTGGCCTACAAAAAATTGGTCCTTTCCCAATTCAGACAGGCCTCAGAGGGGTAGATATAGACGCCCCCGAGGTAGGCCTCAAACGCAAGCTTCTTATAGACCAAGACAGTGGACTGCTTCCACCCCTAGGGGAGGAGAAGACAGGTGGCAAGCTCATAGAAAACAGACTCAATGACTCCCTCTGTTGGGCTGCAGGAACTTCTTGCCTGGAAGCCCCTCTCTGAGGAAAACCTTCTCTTTTTCATCTAAATTGGACTTGTATAACCCAAGACAAGTGGGTTCTGGATGTGGTTTCAAGAGGTTACAAATTCCATTTTCCTACCCCACCAAGGCCAAGCGGATGGCCAGATCTTCCAAAACATCAATGGTCAGAGGCATTAAACCAGGTGGAAGCTCTCTTGGCTATGAAAGCCATAGAACTAGTTCCACTTTCAGAGATGGGACAAGGTTTTTACTCAAGGCTCTTTCTAGTCCCCAGGAAGCAAAATTCATGGAGACCCATTCTGGGTCTGTCAGTTTTGAACACTTTTCTAGAGATACCAAAATTCAAGATGCTTACTCTACAGCAGCTACTACCAATGCTGACCAAAAATGCATGGATGGTAAATTTGGATTTAAAAGAAGCATATTTACACATTCCCATCAGACAGGAACGCAGAAAATACCTCTGGTTCAAGGCAGGATCGAGGCACTACCAATTCTCTGCGCTGCCCTTTGGATTGTCTACTGCGCCCAGGGTCTTTACCAAGTGCCTGGCTCCAGTAGTAACTTATTGCAGACTCAAGGGAATTCAAATTTACCCTTATCTGGACGACTGTCTTATTCAGGCAGACAGCAAGGATGTCTTACTCCAGCATCTACAGTTTGTTCAGAATCTTCTCAAGTTCCTGGGATTCACTGTAAACATAAAAAAGTCAAATTTGACACCCTCACAACAGATAATTTTTCTGGGCGCTTCTCTAAACTCAACAACCCAGATGGCATTTCTGAAAAACAGTTACAGCTGGCTTCAACTTTCAAAACCTTAGCAACTACAACTCCGCTATCTGCAAGGAGATTCCTGCAGGCTCTGGGTTACATGGCCTCCTGCATCCTTCTCGTACCATATGCAAAACTACATATGAGGAAAATACAGTGGTACCTAAAAAGTGTATGGTCTCAGCATTGTCACAGTCTAGACATACTGATCTCCGTCCTGCCTTGTCTTCAAAAGGAATTCCTTTGATGGTCCAAGGCATGTACTCTAAACAAAGGAAAACCCTTCTGTCTGCCTCCTGCCACTCAGATTCTAACCACGGACGCCTCAGATTATGCATGGGGAGCCCATTTTCGGGGCAACTGTCTGCAGGGCCTTTGGACAAAGGATCAGAAGCACCTGCATATCAATTTAAAGGAAATGTTAGCCGTTCAGAAAGCTCTATTGGCCTTCAGGAATCTTCTACAACCAGGACAACTACTGATACGGACAGACAACACCACAGTTATGTGGTACATAAACAAGCAAGGGGGGATCTCATTCCTATCCCCTTTGTAGACTAGCCATGGATCTTTGGAACACAGCTCTAGCTTGCAAACTAGACCTTCAAGCTCAGTTTCTACCAGGGAAGCAAAACTTCCTGGCAGACGGTCTGAGCAGAAACCTTTCGGATCCACACGAATGGATGTTGGACTCCGAAATATTCAAGATGATTACAGCAGTCTGGGGATGTCCTCACATAGACCTCTTTGCATCCCACCTCAATCATCAACTACAAATTTTTTGCACCAGGACTTTCCACGATCTAGCTTGGAAAGTGGATGCTCTATCATTCAGTTGGAGAAACCTCTCGGGATATGCCTTTCCGCCTCTTCCTCTTCTTCCACAGGTATTACTAAAGATCAAGCAGGACAAGCCCAAGATGATAATCTTGCTGGCCCCAAATTGGCCTCGACAGTTTTGGTACCAAACACTGAGAAACCTTTGTCTAGAGCCACCCTGGGTTTTACCACAGATTCCGAACCTTCTGTCCCAACACCAGGGTCAGATTCTACACTCCCATGTCAAAACTCTCAGCCTGGCGGCCTGGTTAATACAGGATCTTTGATTCATTCTCTCCTACCCAAGCAGGTTATGGATGTCATTTTAGAAGCCAGACGTCCTAGCACTAGAAAATCTTATGCAGGAAAATGGAAAAGATTTTGTTCCTGGATGCAGGCTCAGGATTCTGATCCTCTTATTCCTAACATTCCTCAGATTTTACTTTACCTGTCAGACCTCTTACATAAGGGTCTCTCTTTCTCTTCCATAAAGATACACACCTCTGCTATTTCTGCTCATTATAATACAGACCCTCCTATCTTTTGCCATCAGCTCATGAGAGAATTTCTCAGAGGAGCTAAGAACTTAAGGCCCCCTAGATCTCCTCCCATTCCTGCTTGGGATCTCAACTATGTTTTGGAAAAGCTCACCTTACCTCCTTTTGAGCCTGCTGCCTCATCTGACATCAAGTTTTTATCTTGGAAGACAGCCATCCTGTTAGCTCTGACCTCTGCCAGGAGGGTTTCAGAGTTGCAAGCTCTTATGGCTGTAGAACCTTATATTATTTTTCATCAAGACAGGGTGTCTTTAAGGACTAATCCTACTTTCATGCCTAAGGTGGTTTCCAAAGTGGCTTTAAATCAAACTATTCACTTGCCAATCTTTTTTCCCACTCCTCAAAATAAAGGGGAAAGGATCTTACATTCCTTGGATGTACACAGGCAACTACGTTTTTACCTGGACAGAACCAAGGACATCAGGAAATCAGAGCAATTGTTTGTTTCTTATGCTTCAAGTTCCCAAGGTAAAGCCATTTCAAAACGGACCATTTCTAAATGGATTGCTCATGGAATCAGATTTTGCTATTCACACCATGGAAAGCAAATCCCAGGGAGTATAAGGACTCGCTCTACCAGAGCTGCTGCCACTTCAGCTGCCTTCCTCAGGGGAGTTCCTACCAAAGACATTTTGGAAGCTGCAACTTGGAGTTCAGTGCATACTTTTTCCAAGCACTACAATCTACCTCTCTACTCTTAAGTCTAGGGCAGGCTTTGCTTCTGCAGTCTTGCAGGGCCTTATAGCCGCCCCCTCTACTTTATGACCACCTCCCTTTCTTTCTGCTTTGGGATTCTACCCTACAGTCATGACTGCAACAGTGAAACACGATGAACATAGTACAGTTGTGTACACTTACCATAAATGTAGATGTTCGACTGTCTTCACTGTTGCAGTCTGGGTTTCCCTCCCTCCTGTCCCCTCTTATTTTTTCTTTTGTGTGGTTCCTTTTTTCACCCTTCTTCTGAGGTGTATTTGCAAAAGGTATGGGACCTTACTCATTTTGGAACTTCTGACATCTGGGGCAAGAAAAACTGGAGAACATGGCACCGGCTGTCAGCTTTGTACTCCTGGCGCTCTGACGTCAGGGAGCATGGCTGAACAGCCGATGCCGGACCCAGACTTTGGGATTCTGGCCGACCGAGGACTGCCTGCCGGCAGGGGAGAGCCCTACAGTCATGACTGCAAACAGTGAAGACACTCTAACATCTACATTCATGGTTAAGTGTACACAACTGTACTTTCTGCAGAATGTCAGCATCAGATTTCATTCATTCCATGTCCCACTCTTTTTTTTTTTTCTGTCTTTCCATTTATTTTTTTAATGTTCTAGTTCTTTTAACACCTCCCCATTTATTTTTTCTTATTGTGATCCCATCTTTCCAGTATTTATACAGCTGTTTATACTTTTCCTGTAAGTGTCTTCCCATTCCACCTCTTTATGCATACAAACTAGTAACTATACAGTTAAAGGACTACGTTGAGAAGTTTGTATCTCCATATCCTTTGATTTTATGCAAAGTCCATGTTTAAGTTTAATTTTGACCATGGGCAAAAAAAAAAGCTCCTTTGTCTGAAAGAAAACATTAAACAAGACGAATATATAGTCCCTAATGCAGTCATAATTTGCTGGATGTTTTTTGTGACGGTAATATGATATGTCCTTCCATATCATTGTTGCAACATTCTTTACACTAGGGCAGCCAGATGTCTGTCCAGTATACCAAAACATTAGGTTGTAATAGGGGTGTTGTACAACACGTGTGCTCCCCATGTATGGCATAGGGCATAAATGTTGACATATGGACGTACCTTCATCAGAATTTCTTTGCTCCCAGTCCAAATGCCATCTCTGATAATCTGTCTAAATGCTGTCTTGTCTGCTAGTCGCCAAGCTGTTTTTAGATAAGTGGCTTATTGAAGTTTTTTTTGTGACTGAGTTAAATTTTATCCATAAAGGGGACATGCCAGTGTGAGAGAGTCCTCACAGGGACAGTCATGAGTGACGGTCATGAGCAGTATTTGCTTTGCTTAGGTGCTTCTCTCAACCATGCCTTGCACTATTTGTCAAGCGTTTGTCCCTAAAAGTCTGCGTAGTCGTGTCTCCTCTTTACTTGTCTAAAAAAAAATTTTTGTGTCTCTCTGCTGACCTTTTTATATCTGTTTCTTCTAATAAGCCTTCCATGCTCATACCTTCTAAGCTGCTTCCCTCCCTCTGACAAGGACAGCAGAACATGAAAGGATTGGGTAAGAAGGTGTACACTGCTGCTACTCTGGCCTTTTATGGCTGTGAATTATCAGACCTATATGACCAAGTATGTTTTGATCCTTCTCTCTGACTTTTTCATGTTTCATACCTTTGTGATTCTGAGGGGTAGGTTTCAGCCCTCTTTGTCCGGGTTCTCTTCAAAAGTAAAAAATGAAAAACGATAACACCCACCAGGGCAGAATCAAAAAAAGAAATTTAAGCACCACAAAGTCCAGCCGCCAGCCCAACAAGATGACACACAGCGGTATAAACAGCAGGATTTATTGGAATAGGCAAAATAAATACAAAACTGTTAGACTAAGCATTAAAGGATGCTTTCGCCAAACACATAGGCATCATCAGAGTCTTAATACAGAAAGAACATTGTGCACCATTTTAAATACCCTACTTCACATTACTCTCTTCAAAAGTAGCCTGCCATTCTATTAAATATAGTCATGATGTAGATGATGCTCTTCTAGAGCTGTTGCCTTTGGTTCTGTGTTGAGGTATACTTGGCTTTGCCTTCAGCTTTTGGCTGATTATTAAGACCAAGCTGATGAATGCTCCTGTTGGTAATAAAAATCTCTTTGGTTCTGCAGCTGCTGTCTCTTCAGGAAAGGGGTAAGGCTACACAGGAATAGAAACATTTTTGTTTCCCCTGTTCCCAATTTTCAAAGTAACTATCCTACCGAGTAAGCCTTTGTCTGTAGACTGTCTTGCCCTCCTCCCAAAGGTAAAGGTGATGCTAGAAGGGTTCCTCCTAAGTCTACTCTGACTTCTACAGCTCAGAAACCTCCTTTTCCAACCTCCTTTTCTAGACAAGCCAGGATCTATTTATCTTCTCTCCCTCCTTGGCCAAGTTCCTCAAGGTCTTCTTTCTCTTTCCCTTCCCATTTGGTTAAGAATCACTCTGGATTCTTTGGTTCTGTCCATCATTTGTCAGGGATATTAGATGGCTTCAAAATTCCTTCCCCTTTTTTGTGTGTCCCTCAACCTCCTCCGGAATAGCGGACCTTTTTTTCCCGGATGTTCTTCAGAGCCTTTTGTCTGAAGGAACCATCAAGCAATTTCTTTCCCTCATTTGAGGGAAAGAGGTTTTATTCCAGAACGCTTTTTGTTCAGAGGAAGGAAGGCACCTGGAGACCCATTCTGGATTTTTTCCAGCTCAACACCTTTTGGAAGGTTCCTTCCGTTCAAATGTTATCCCCTTCAAACATAATTTCCTCTTCTAACTCAGGCTTTACTAGTTAGGCATCCTTGAGAGCCAGAGAAACTCTCTGTCTATTCCTGTTCATTCCCATTTCAGGAAATGTTTATATTTCTTTGTCCCCCCCCCCCCCCCCTTGAATTTTCAGTTCTCTGATTTGCCCTTTGGCCTCTCTACTGCTCCAAGGGTCTTTACCAAATCCCTCACTCTTGTGATTGCTTTTTGCAGGATGAGGGGAATTCAGTCCTTGTCTGAATGACCTGCTCAGTTAGGCTTCCTCTCCGGGGATTTGGCTTCAGCATCTTCACTATGCTATTAGTCTTCTGCAAAGCCTAGGGTTTACAGTGAATTTTAAAAAATCCTTCCTGACTCCTCATGATCATGTCTTTCTAGGGTGCAAGCGCCAGTCCATTCCTATGCTGATACCCCTGCCTCCTCCCAAGGGTTTAACTCTTGACTGCATTTTTTTTAATTCCTTCTTCCTCCTCTGATCTCCATTATAGCCTAGAAGTTCCTACGGGCTTTAGGATACATGGGTTCCACCATTCCTATGCTTCCTGTTGCCAGACTTCATATGAGAAAGCTACAGTAGTTTGTAAAGTCTGTCTGGGTTTAGTATTCTCGTCCTTTGGACTTCTTAATTCCTCTTTCCATGCCTCATGCTGGAGCTTCAGTGGTGGATTCATAAACTATTCCTCAACCTAGGGCTTCCTTTTCAGCCTCCAGGCCCCCTCAGGAACTCCCTTCAAATGCATCAGAAGTAGGGTGGGGAGCTTCCTTTGACCCTCTGAAGGTTTAGGTCCTTTGGTCCCTTCTTCAAAAGAAGGACCATGTCATCATCCTTTTTCTATGCTTTCCAGGGCCCCTTAAAAATTATTGCAGACAATACCACAGTGATGTGGTACATCAACAAGCAAGGGGGAACACGGTATTACCTCTTGTGCAGACTAGCGCTTCAGGCTTGAGATCTGGCTGTCTAGTATCAGGTGACTATCTACAGGCTGTTTATATTTCATCTACAGACTGTTTATATTTCATTAGAACAGAACATTGTGGCAGACTCTCTGAGCAGGTACATAATACAGACCCGCAAATGGATACTTCACAAAGATGTTTCTGGACATTGTCCACCAGTGGGGTACTTCTCAGGTAGATCTTTTTGTCTCCCTTCTGAATAGGCAGCTTCCTCATTCTCTCTTGCACCAGAGTCCCATGTCCTCTGGTTTGGAAGGTGGATGCCCTATCTTTTTCTTGGAAGGGGATGTTTCTTTATGCTGTCAATCCCCTTCCTCTCATACCAAGGGTCCTATTCAAGATGGAACAAGATCAAGTGCCTGTCTTTTGGTCTGGACAGCATTGGCTCCTTCTGCTTTTAGCCAAGGGCAGTCATCACAAGTCACCTCACAGAGTGGACCTACTCACACAAGACAAGAGGTCTGTTGTCCATCCCCACTTGTCCATCCCCACTTGTCCATTCTTCAGTTGACACTTTAGGTGATGGGCCTAAAAGGAATCAAAACCCTTTTTCAGAGGATGTGCTCCAGGTTTTGCAAGAGACAAGGCAATCTTATTTGTTCAGATGGAAGGGTTTTCTGCTTGGTGTCTTGCTCATAACCTGGATCTACTTTCTGTGGAAGCTTCTTTGCTTCTCGTGTATTTATGTGAATTGCTCAGTGCTGGGCTAGCATACTGTTCTGTTAAAGCCTACCTGTCAACTGTTTCTGCTTGTCTGCCTTTGACCCCTCCTTTTTTTTTTCTAGATTTGAAGTTGAACAAGTCCTTAAAGGTGTCCTTCATATTTGGCATCCTAAAAGCCTTTTCCTCCTTCCTGGGACCTTATTTTTGTCCTGGAAAAAAATTGATTATGGCTCCTAAGGAGCCTGCAGCTTCAGCTTCCTTACAGCATTGTACTTGTCCCTTACTTTCAGCTAGGTTGGTGTCTGAGCTTCAGGCTCTTATGGCTGTATCTCTTTTTTAGTTTTCTTAGGGACAGGGTGTGTCTGTTTATTCTAATCTTCCTTTTATGCCCAAGGTGGTTAATGAACTGTCTCTTATCAGTCTGTTAATTTGCCCACCTCTTTCCCTTCTCAGCAGTCTGCTAGTGGGGAGGCTCTTCACAACTTAGATTTGCATAGACAAATCTAGTATTTAGATAAAAGTAAAGCCATTCGTAAATCTGAGTAACACTTTCTTTTCATTTTAGATCTTTAGGTTTAGTTGTTTTGTAAGCAAACTATTTCTTCCTTGATCTCTTCATGACATTTCCTTTTGTTACTCTCTTCATGGTGCTAACTGCGGTGGTGGTGCTGCGGTAGGGTTGTCGCCTCACAGTAAGACGTCTTGTTCGATTCTCAGCTAAAGCGTCTTCTGTGTGGAGACATGCGTGAATGGGCGTACCTTCGTTGAAGGTTGTACGTCAGGGCTGGCAACTCTGTACATAAAAATCTACTGCCAATCATTAGCGGACCGGAGTTCCGCTGTGGCGACCCCTAACCGGGAAAAGCCGAAAGATGCAACAACTCTCTTCATGGTGCTGCGGTAGCATTGTCGCCTCACAGTAAGACGTTGTCCTGTTAGATTCTCCGCTAGAGCGTCTTCTGTGTGTTGACATGCGTGAATGGGCGTACCTTCGTTGAAGGTTGTGCGTCAGGGCCGGCAACTCTGCACGTAAAAATCAACTGCCAATCATTAGCGGACCGGAGTTCCGCTGTGGCGACCCCCTAACTGGGAAAAGCCGAAAGACACAACAACTCTCTTCCAGGGAAAAGCCTTTCTTCTGTTAAGGCTCACTTTGCCAGGGCTGTGGCTTCTTCTGGTGCTTTTTTTCTAAGGATTAGTTACCAGCTCCATCCTTGAACCAGCTTCTTGGACTTCTCTACATGGTTTTACAAAGCACTATAAGTTGGTTGTGGTTTCTATTCTCCATAGTTTTCTTGTACCCTGCTGGACTTTCCTCCTCCAAATTTTCCTCCTGAGCCTTTTACTCTCAAGTGTAAGGAGTACTGCAACAGTGACCTGGAATGATGTACAGTTGTGTAAACTCTTACCACAACAGTAGATGACAATCTCTTCACTGTTGCAGTATTTCCTCCCTCCTTTTTTTCTCTCTTTTGATTGAGATTTTCTTTTGTTACTTGGACTGTTTCTCCTGGGGTTTTTCATTTTTGAGGAAGGTACATCATCTTTATACCCTATGCTATGCGCAGGGAGCACGTGTGATGTACAACGTGACTATTACAACCTAAGGCTTTGGTATACTGGCCGGACGTCGGGCTGCCTTTGGCAGGGATTCCTAGTGTAAGGAATACTGCAACGGTGAAGATTAGGGCATCTACTGTTGTGGTAAGATATTACACAACTGTGCTTTCCACACATTCATTGTTAACTTTTTCGTTTCTTTTGTGCCATGTTTTCTTTTTCATAATATTTCTTATAGTATGATTCATGTATATCATTTGAAACAGTAACCTGTTCTCATTTTTCATTGAGCATGTTTTTCTAAGCCTTTTACTGTAGTATCTGACAATTTTTTCCATTTTCTTTTTTGTTTGCAAATTAGATGTCTGTCAAGTACTTTTTTTGGAAACCCAGTTTCTTCCTCAAAATCCATTGTCATTCTCCTTTATAAAAACCTTATCCACCTTACCTTGTACATAAACCCAAGTATGAAACTGTAGTTGGGGATATACCCCCCACCCACACACACTTTAACAGTCTGTGCCTTAGTTTGTATTTGTCAAGGAGATCTTGACAGAATTACTGTACATTTTGTGAAAGCACTTGGCAGAGGAATATGATGTATGTAGAATGTTTCTCCATTGTCTAATCAAATCCCAAATCCAGGTTTACCTTTAAAACTCCTGTAAGCCTGTGCCGCTTCCTGTTTTTAAACTGTTCACTGTTTTCCCTTTGTGTTTGAAATTGCACTGCTCGGTTTTTTTTTTTTTTGAATACAGTGTTTTCTGTGTACGTAGTCATTCTGTGTGTGTGTTGTGGAGGTACATGAAGTTACCGTTTAATGAGGAAGGCGAATGCAGGATGCGGTTTCTTTTGCCAGGTGTTGTGCGTTTCATGGAGGAAAATAGTTTAGTGCTCCATGTTTAAGGCAGTGTACTGAGGGAATAATTTCCTGCAGTAGCATACAGGGAGTGTTTTAAGGGGTTGGGATTAAAACGTTATTTGAAAGCAGAGCATGTTTTTCATGCGTTTCTTTTACCTTTCATTCTGATAGCTCTTATAGGTTCATAGGTAGGTACTAGGCTATCTGCCCGAGGGCATTTATAAGCCTAGCCAGAGTGTGTTGGCTTTCGCCGCCCCATTGATTAATTAACTGAGCCTCTGTCAAGCAGAGCCAGTGACGTGATCCCAGGGGTGTACTTTCCGTTACCCATCCACTCGTCAAGGCTTCTCTTGAAGAGTGTTAGTGAGGGGCTCTGCCTATTGTGTAGCTTTTCACAGCCCTTTGTTCCCCAATTTTTGGAAATGTGTAGTTAGTTGGCCAGCGTTTTGCATTACAGTTAACTAAAGCAGTCCTTTCTCCATTTTTCAGTAAAGTGTTTCTGCCAATTTATGCCCTTGGTATCCATTCCTTCTGTATAAATGCCATTCAGTCTTTACTACCTTAAACCTGTCATTTGTACCATGCAGTCAGTGTTCTTCTGTTCACCATTTTTTTTCCTTCCTTGTTGCAGCTTCCTCCCATCATGTTCGCACCCCTCTCCCCAACAAACTTTTAATTTGTTTTTTTTACCTCACCTTATTTCTGGTTGAGGGTCCCAGAACCTGTCACAACACTCAGTGTGTATAATGTGGATTGCAGAGAACCAAATCCATGTATAGAATGTGTTCATTGCAGGAATCATGTGCATGCGTGCACACAGTTGTTAGCTCGATCAGTCGCAAGTGATGTGCATATCTGTGGGCAGTTTAGTCGAGCCCTGTTTTACCATCTTTTGAATGTGGGGGAGAAGCCAGGTGACTACTGAGAACCTGCGTAGATGCAGCTTGCACATTCAGGCTCTCTACTTTTAAAGTCAAGAGTTGTGTGATATCAGTGCTTATGTCACTATGCCACCACACATTTGGGTGGAGTTCTTTAATCACTGTCTTTTGAGGTCATTACAGTTATGTTGAGTGTAATAAAGGTGTGACCGGTTATTTTCTGATGGAAGTTGGTATAATTTTCTATTTGCACTATACACTAGGTTTTTTTGATGCATATATTTTCATGGTTTTACATAGCGTAGATCCCTCAAACATATGGAAGTAAACAGTAACATAGGCAACATTTTAATTTTTCTTTTATGCAAGGTTTTTAAAAGCTGGTTTCTGAAACTTCATTGCAAAATAGCTTTGGATTCTCCACACTAATGTATCACACACGGATTCAGGTTGAATAAGTTGTGTGTTTTCTGTGTTGCTAAAATGCACATTTAACAGTTAACATAGGAATTCTGTTTTATCTGTAGTACTGACTTTATGATATTTATTTTGAATAGGCATCCAGTGATGTAAAAGAAAGATTTAACTTGAAATATGTGTTGTAGCTATCATCTGGCATTAACTGCACTATGATTAATGGTTTCTATCTACTTTTCCACAGCTCTTCTAGATGACTTGGACAAAGAATTAAATAATTATATAATGCGCTGCAGGGAGTGGTATGGCTGGCATTTCCCAGAACTTTCCAAAATCATCACTGACAACTTGGCGTACTGTAAATGTGTAAAGAAAATAGGTAGGTAGCATTGGGCAGCTGCCATTAGTTTTTGCATATTTTTCACGTTAGTTTTTACTGATTAAAGGAGGGCAAGGGCGTTAAGAGCTTAATTGGGTTTTATGAGGACTCGGTTGTACATTTCAGTAAGTATATAAAAATTAATGAATGGGAAGAGTCACCAATGGAGCACTACAGCACTAAATCAAAATAATTTATTAAAGTTAAGCGCTTTCGTCAAAATCCACTAGACTTCATCAGAACATTTAAATAACCAAAGTAACATGATTAAATACCCTAACCCTCTTAAACATTGGATAACAACAATAAAGCACCATTTCCTATAAGTTAATTAAGTTATTTAAAATGACAGTATCCAAAACAACAGAAAACTGCAACGAAACCATAAACCCCAACCAAATAAAATATAATACAACATGATTCAAAATATGTCCTAATAAAATCACATAAAGAAAGCTGATTTTAGTTTCAGTACAGAACTAATGGAAGTCTGGTCATTGAGCCCATGTGGTTGATATGCAAATTAATCTGCCACTTGAGCTCTAAAAATTCTAGGAAGTAGTCACCCTCATGGACCCAAGTCTACTTGTTCTAATACAAAAATTTTGAAGGAGTGTGTCTGATGTACCTTAACGTGCTTGTATAAAGCATTGGTATCTTTGTTTTTCTGAATATTATATTTGTGTTGGTATATTCTTTGTCTGAGGGCTCTGATCCCCACATAACCATCACATACCATACAGGTTGCGATGTAGACCACTCCCTTGGTATAACAATAATACTTTTTGTTTACCATAATTCCTAACTTTAATTGAATCCGTATCCAATATGAAAGGACATTGTCCACACCTCCCACATTTAAAAGTTCCACCTAGGCCTGCCTTTAGCTTTTTCCTCTCCACCAGACCTTTCAATGAAGTGCCCTTTTTGTATACCACAAGAGGTTTCCCCCCCAACCTTTTGTTTATTTTGTCATCCATACAAAACATGGTCCAAAAGTCGTAAATAATACTTCTAAAATTAAAAAAATCTCTGGTGAAAGGGAGGACACATGCCCTACTAAAACACTCAGTTTTTACCAATCCAGGGGCTCTAATCAAGCCTCCAGGATTTTCTAAAAGTGTAGTGTAAATGCCCCCATCTCTCTTCAGCTATGGCATTGACAAATTTAAAAGGGCAACCTCTTTTCTGTAACATCCCCATTAGGACATCACATTCTCTAATAAAATCATCCTGATCAGAAACCATTCTGGCCAATCTTACATATTGACCCTTGACAAGGGACTTCTGGTGCAGAGGGTGGCAACTCTCAAAATGTAACAGAGTTAGAGTAGGTGGGCTTCCTGAAAAGGTGTGAGGTAAACTCACCCTTAGAGTGGTCCTTCTTGATGGTAGCATCCAGGTAATTCAAAGTGTCAAGATCCTTGGTCATGGTAAATTTAAAAAAGTTAGTAGCATTGTTGATATAAGTGAAGAACCTATTCCGGTCATCCTCACTCCCGTGCCAAAATAGGACCAAATCATACGGGTACCGTCCATATAGTACCCACATATCCTTAAATTCAGAGTTCACTATGTAGAGGTCTTCCCACTGGGCTAGTACAATGTTGGCAAATAACGGCGCACAACATGCGCCCATTGCCACCCCCTGCACCTGCTTAAATAAATGTCCTTCAAAGGTAATGAAATTGTTATCCAGAACCATCTCCATACTTGTAAGGCTAGTTTCATGGTTCAATGAACTGTTCAAACATAAGTAGTCCTAGAACCATTCTAGTCCAATATCATGGGGTATTACAGAAAAGAGGCCACAAATGTCAATGGTGACCAATATCAAGTCCTCGTGGTACATTTCATTCTTAACTTTAGAAAGTCCCAGGAATCCTTAATCACCAAGTCTCTGTTATCCAGGGTATGTTTGACTGTACCGTCAATGTATTTGGCCAGACTGAAGGTTTTAGATGCTTTTGCATCAACAGTTGGTCGTAAGGGGGATCGGAAATACTCTTATGTACTTTAGGGATTCCGAAGTTGGTGGGAATCCTAGGATGTTTTCCCTCCAAAAATCTTGAAGTTTCTAAAGTAATTTGTTCGTTCAATAAAAGTTGTTCAATATCTAAATCAATACGTCGCTAAGATATATTCAGCTCATTTTTGGAAACCTCTGTGTAGGTGTTACTATATATTAGATCAGTCATTTTATTGTTGTAATCACATACATCCATGATAATTCCTCCCCCCTTATCCGGTTTCATAATCCTGATTTCATCATTGTCTAAAATATCATGGAGCAATGAACTTTCTTGACTTGTTAAATTGCTTTTCCCATTTTTGCCAAAAAGATATTTGTTTTTAGAAACCACTTTCCTAAATTCTTTTGCACAAAGGGTCTCATACATTTGTACTATCCGGTGCATGGGGGGAATGAAGGTACTTGCTCTGTTTAGGCCTGAATTACCCTGCAAATTAAATGCCCCATCCCCTGACTGTGAGAAAAAAAGTGCCAAATTCAACTTCCTAGTGAATAATTTAAACTCCAAGATAGTATTAACTAAATCACTTCCAGTTGTTGGCACAAAGTTGAGCCCTTTTGAAAACAATTCTGCCCAATCAGTACTCAACAGTTGTCCTACTGTAATTATAAATGCTAAAATCATGTTCAAAATTTTGACAATATTACATACATGCATCCCAGTCCCTTCATGTCCATCATTGGTCACCTTCAATGTTGTTTTTGTCTCCCCCTCCTCCATTGATTCTGATAGTTCACTTGTCCATAGCCTCCATTTCCTTGCCCCCCGATTCATTAATCGCTGGGATCTCCTCATAGGAGGTGTATTTTGATTTAGTGCTGTAGTGCTCAGTTGGTGACTCCTTCCATTTATTCATTTTTATTTGGTTTTGGTTCGTGTTTTTTCCTCAGTAAGTACATAATCAGGATTTTTTCCCCCTACCATCTGATTGTGAACTTCACTGGAGTATGTCATACTACTGCAGGTCAGGTTCGTTTTTTTTTTTTTTTACTAACAAAAAAGAAAAAAAATTGCATCAAAATGTGGCTTCCTAAAATGTTTAACGTTTTAGATGGCTTAAGGGTGTGGACTATAAATTATCCATCTTTTGCATTAACTGTTGAGCAGATAGTAAATACAGTAAGGTATGTAATATCAGAAGGGCATGGAATGATTTTTGGAATTTTGATATCAGTATTGTGGTTTAACAGTCATTTGGAGGACTGGCAAACTTAAAGTAGAAATTAAAGATTCTGTTTTGTTGATCCTTGCTTCTTTAGTGCAAAAACAGAGTATTCCACAAACTTTTACTCTCAGTAAATGCCATCTGTAAAGAGAATGCGATGTCTGTAGGGTTGAAGAGGAATACAACAACCACATTATGAAAACCGCTTTGAGAAAAGTTCAATGCGTTTTCTGTTTAGATTAACGCATACAACCTACAAGAAACCTTTTCTTTTTAAAATGAATTAAAATGAACAACTTGCCCATGGTTTGGGATGTCTGCCACCCCCTTATCTTTCTCTAGAATCATTAATCAATGAAGGTGAGCTGTGCGACTCTTGTTGTGTTGCGGTCCAATAAAGCGGTACACATCTTTTTTAGGTTTGATTTGGTTTTATTAACAAATTGTAAAATATGTGATATAAACATGGTGCTGCTTGTAAAGAGCACCACCTTGCAACTGTTGGTATGTAGTTAAGTATACTTTACCTCATATTTTGGTCCGTTCCTCCAAACTGTGTTTTTCCTGCAAATCTCTGAGGATTGAAGTCAGTAAAGAAGGCATTTTTAGATTTTTTTTTCTTGCCTGCCCCCCTCCCCACGCACTCAGTCACTGTAACCAGTTCAGATTTCTTGTGGTAACAGGTTAACTATCGATATTTACACGAGACGACTCCAGCGATGTATTCATTTATTATGCCAAAAAGGCGGGGCGTGTTTCACTTTCTACAGCAAACGTTTCCAAGATTTAAAAATACAACAGAGTTGGCTGACTTTACTATTTTGAAGTGTGGTAACCAACCCTGAAACAGTGCACGATGAAACACTTCTGATAAGACATTCGTCTGCTGGTTGCTGTAGTACGCAGGTTTTCTCATAAAGCGGTTTACATGATGTGGTTGCGATAATACACAAGTACTACTTTTTCTTCTGATTTTAATAAAAGCGTAAAATGAATGATAAACAGATGGTGTAAATTTGCTGGTAGTACAATTAAATTTGCTGGTAGTACAATTTTAGAGAGAGAAAGATCCGAGTAAGCTAACAAAACGAAGTGGTATGGAGTGCATTTTGGGAGGCTTTGAAGAGTTTGAAGTGTATATTGTGCATTTTATGGATACAGGTTCCCCACATGTGGAATTAATGCTTGGGTAATATTTATACAGATTGGAATGTGGAGAGGTGGTGGAGTAAAGTCACTGCAACCAAAACATGATTGTTTTTTTTTTTTTTTTTAATTTCTGAATGGAAAGTAACAGAAAATTGAGAGTTTTGGCATTTAGATTTTGTAACAGTGTAAAGTGAAAATTCTGATAGGTAAATAAGGGAATAGGTCAGACTTAATTAAACAATTCTGAAACTTTGTACTATACAGGATTTGCAGAATATGAAGCTGTGTACAATTTGATTTGCAGAATATGAAGCTCTGTTCATTTTTTTGGGCTGAAGGGTAAAACACCTTATGAGGTCACATTAGTCTGAGAAGAGTATGTTGTTTCCCATCTGTTGAACATTATACTATAGGAATGTTATGGTATACCATAGGACTTGTGTCCTTTGTTGGTGACTCCCAGTAAGCTTAAAAAAGCCATTTTTTTTTCTCTGGGATAAAGTGCCGTGAACAAAAAAAAGGAATGTTAATTCTTTTGCATTAAAGAATTTTCTGAATCGGTACAAAATTAGACTAATTTTATTATTCAGAGTACAGTGATTAAAAAAAAAAGCTCTGCACTCAATTTAGTTCTGATGCTTATTTTAGCTCAGTCTTTTAAATACGCATTGAGCTAGATGCTGGTTTCAAGTCTTCTCCTTTGTGCCTATAATCTGGTTTTAAGTCCTGAATACCTGATTTGGGGCTTCAAATGTAGGAAATTTTTATTTGTAAAGATTTGGGATACTGGATTTAGTATACATAAAGGCACACATTTACTTGGCCTCTGTCTATTCAACCTTCCGAGAGGTAAGGCAGTCACCTGTTGAGGCAAGCAAGATCACTCCAAATTGCTGTATGGGGATACAAGGCTTTGACTAAAAAACATTAGTTTGAAGACTTGTTGCACGAGTCCAATTTTGGATAAAAAAATATTTAAAAGAGGATTCGCACTAAATAGGAAAGTATTGGTAACCTACCAGTTTGTAAGGGGCTTATCACCTTCTCACCTCCATGTATTCCTAGAATTTTTTATAATTTACTTTACTTGTTGGGTGGTGTTGACTGTCTGTTAACTACATTTTAACATTTTTTTCCACAGTCAGAAGTCTGTGTAAATAGTTCAGTGTCCTACTCCTGAAGGAGGTGAACATACCAAGGTATAATTTGGCCCTTCTTTAGCAGGGCAAAAAAAAAAAAAGATTGTCGGGTTTGTTTGTTTGTTTGTTTGTTTATTTATTTATTTATGTATTTATTTATTTATTTACATTTGTTGACTAGGCTAGTTTAACTGGATATATGTCCATTTTCAGTAGAGGCCCAGGGAGAAAAGCTCCAACCAGTAGCAGAGACACGTTTACAATATACAGTAAAAAATTACATCTATTTAAAAACACATTGTTTAATTTGAGGATGCGATGCTTATAAAAAAAAAAAAATTCCAAAAAATATAACATCGTTTTTTTTTTTTTTTTTTTTTTTTTTATTATTATTATAAAGCAGTGAAGAAGAGAAGAGTTGAGAGAGTAGAAAAGAGGTTTAGAGGTCAGACAGGGTTATATAAGGGAGAGAGCAGTGAGTTATTAGATGATGGTTAAAGTTAATTCTTATCGGGTGGGAGTAGATGCAAGAAAGGAAAGAACAATAGGAACCTGGTTCTGGTGTAATTCTTGTATATTGGGTCTAATCAATCAGGGTTGGAGCAGGGACAAAGCCAACAATTCTTTAGATATTCTTTAAGATGCTTTTTATATAGTTGAGTGGAAGCAAGAGAGGAAAGTTCACTAGGGAAGTTCATTCCAGCTTTTTCCCACTGTGTTGGTGAAGAGAGAGTCCCCTGCTTTGTTAGATTTGACGGAAGAAACTAGAAATTTGTTAGCTGAGCGAAGTGTAGGGAGATTTTTGTAGGGGGTGATTAGTAAGGATTGGGGTATTATTAGGGTGATAGAGTATTTTTTGGGTGATAAGTTGCTGATAGAGTAATTTGTTATCCAGTTGTAGCCATCCCAGTTGTTTGAGGTTGTGACAGTGGTGTGTTCTATAGGGGGAACTGGTAGCAAATCTAGCTATATTATTTTAACAGGTGGAAAGTTTAGTAATGTTATTTCTAGACAGATTAGTATAAATTGCAGAAGCATAGAACAGGGTAGAGGATAGGTGGGTCTGAGCAATAGTAATTCTTGCTGGGGGGGGGGGTAAGGAAGGGTTTGAGTCTGTAGAGGGACCCTAATTTTTTGTTGACAGTTTTTATTGTTGAGTTAATATGGTCATCAAAGCTAAGGGTGTTGTCAATTGTAACACCCAATAAACGGATTGTGGTGTCGGGGACTATATTTGTGCCATTGTTAGAGGTTATTATGAAATTTGGTAGAGGTGACTTAAGAGTAGGAGCAAAGAGTAGCAGTTTTGTTTTTTAGGGTTCAGAAGGAGGCAGTGTTGCATGAACCAATTTTCAACACTGTTTAATACTGTTTGGGTCTGGAATTGGAGAGAGTTTATGGACTTGGCAGAGCAAATTAATGTTGAGTCATCAGCATATTGAATGCAAGTGGCTTGAGGAATTTTGGCATGTAGATTGTTAATAAATAATGAAAAGAGAAGAGGACCTAAAATGGAGCCTTGAGGTACTCTGATGTTCACAGGGAGGGAAGAAGAAAGGGTATTATTCCGAAGGACTGCTTGCTGTCTGTTTTCAAGATAGGATTTAAACCATAGTAGAGATTGTGAGTCAAGTGATTGGGCTTTTAGGATTTCAATGAGTAAGTTGTGGTTCAATGTAATTGTTTGATTCATATGCACCTACTAGGCAAGCTACCTTTGTGTGCCATTTAAGCCTAGCCAGTTTCCCATTTGAGGTTAGATTGACCTTACCCATCCTACGGTAAAGTGTTTTTTTTACCTTTAATGAAAATAACTAGCGTTGTTACCTCACAGAAAGAGGTTCTCCCGTTTGATTCTTGGCTGGGCTTAGGAGTGCCTTCTGTGTGAAGTCTGCATGTCCTCCCTGCAGTTGGGTAGCGTTCGAAAGACATGCGTGCATAAATGGGCTTGCCTTAGTTGAAGGCTTAGCGTCGAGCTAGCACCTCTGTGTTTTGTAAAAATCTACTGCCAATCATTAGCGGACCGGAGTTCTGCTGTGGCGACCCCTTACCGGGAAAAGCCGAAAGACAAACAAAACAACAAAATAACTGAAATCATACCATAGGTACTTTATCCCTTGCCTAAACTCCCTCACATTATTTAGGAGCTTGTCTGGCCATTAATAGAACAGGGGGGCAGTCCTGGGATAAATCTATTTCCCATCTGTAGATCCAAGTTGTGCTTGAAAGTGTGAGGGATGACCTTTGTTTTTCATGGCTGGAGTCTCTTCTAAAGAAGCTGTATTTTTTTCTTTGCAGGATGAACCTGTCCATCCAAACTATTTTGTTGCAGAAGAGATTTAGATCTCTAGAATTTCTGATGCCGTTTGACGTGGTGATGTGGAGTAAATCCATGAATATTGGGTTGGAGTATGCCTTCTATACCAGGTGTGTTACCTCTTAGTCAGTGGACAAGAGTGTAGTGAGAGGGCTTTGAATTGATCCATGTTGGACATGTTTAGGCCTCATTCCCTTTTAAAGAGATGTCTGTCGGTGTTTCAGCTGTTGCATTTGCCTGGACAGATGCATGCCAAAGGGAGCATTATATTCAATGATTGGCTTAATAAGGGCTGAGTAAAGGGGGGCAATAACATCCCTTCCCTAGGTCTAGACATTCTTTATCAGCTGTGTAATATAAAAGGACATTTTTTTCAACAGTAGACACAAGCTAGTTAAAAGTTAGGTCACTGTCCACAAGTTCCAAATTCCCGAACAACTGGGTCAACTCCTAGAGGCGTATTGTCAATGTGGTAGCTCCCTCGAGTAGATAACTTCCAAAGGATACAATAACATGTTTTGGTATGTAGTTTCTGTCCATGATTTTAGCATTAATTAATTGTGGCTTCTGCAAGGTAGAATGCCCACATCTTCCTTCTGCTGTCTTGGAACCAAGTGTGCACCTGTTTGAGCCTCTTGACTGTGACCTTGTTAACTGTAAAGTCAGGTTTAGTAAATGTTCTGTATGTTCTATAGTCAGGTGTGATGAGATGTAGTTGACAGAACAAGCCTTTACTGTATTTTCCTGGAGCACTACTGGTATGTTCTTGGCTTTCCTTTTTCTGTTGTAGGAGATCGAATCAATGTGTCCACTGCAGACTTGTCTGACATCCTGCCAGAGGAAACAGAAGCAGAAGTTAAAGTGGCAGCAGAAATTTCTATGGGTACAGAAGTGTCCAAAGAAGACATAAACAACATTTGTCACCTCTGTGAACAGGTGAGAATGGTTTTCAGGAGCTAGTACAATTCTGAGGTTGCTCCTTTTGCCATGCAGTGTACTCTCTGAAGAGGGTCACCACTTGGACAAGTCAGTAAAGCTGTTTATAGATGCATGAATTCCACAATTTCAGATGTGGAGGAATGAAGGAAAATATTGATTTAATCATAACACCCTTTAAAGGAGACTTACTTAGGGTCATTTAGCAGATTTTGGGAGACATCCTAAATCTAAGACACTAGCTTAGTAGTGCACAGCATTGACTGGAAGTCATTTTTTAAATATGAAGCATGAAAGTAATTCACGCTATTAAATTGTAGCAGCAGGTTACAGAACCTTAATTCTTGGTTACAATATCGTGACACTACTTAGCTAGTGTCGCATTAATTAAAAAATGTTTTTAAAATAGC
>NC_056737.1:1707754533-1707812033 GCF_019279795.1 Protopterus annectens | reverse complement strand
AGGCCCCGGCTGAGTCAGCTACAGAAATCCCTACCGAAGAAGCAAGCGCACAAGATTTGTCCGACACCATTCCATTGGACATTTCTACTCCTGCACGTGGGGCAGCTAGGCCCCCTGCTTCTATGTCTATTAAGGCTTTCTCCAGGGCTAAAGCAGCTAAAATTTCAAAAGCTTTACCTGCAAAATCTACTTCTCAGAGACCTTCCTCAAGTTCTCAGATTCGCAGCCTTGCTGAGGACCTTATATCTCTGATTAGGGGTTCCCAACCTCACCCAGACAGGGCCTCCCAACCTCCTCCTGACAAAAGGCCTAGGACTGAACCCCCTGAACCTCTCTCCTCTGATTACTCCTCGGATGGATCTGATTTATCAGACCATCAGGAAGGGCCATACTCACCTTATGAGGATTCAGATGCAGAAGACTCTATTCCTTCTGCCTCCCCTCCAGAAGAATTTTCCTTTGGGGAGACTTTGCGCTCAATGAGGGAACACTTTCAATGGCAGGGTCAGGATTTCTCTGGTTCTAGAAAAAGACTAAGGACCTTTTTACACTTGCCACAGCATAGGCCTTTAGCCATACCACCTGTGCTAACTGTAGTTGATGATGCATATAATGATGTCAGTTCTGCCCCTGATTCTCTTCCCCCGGCCCCTGCCAAACCTGACAGATATTACAGGGTCCCGGATTCTCACTTCCACTTGTATAAAGCCCATGCTGCAGACCCAGAAACTATTTCTCAGGGCCCAAAAGGTGTTGCAGCTGCCACTGCCAAAAACCCCCTACCCTCTGAAAGAGAGTCAAGAGCATTAGAGATGGGGAAAAAAGGTTTATACATCTGCTACTCTTTCTGCCAGGGCATTAAACTGTCAATTCCATATGATACAGTACCAAGAATATTTGTTAGATCAGCTGAATAAAAAGCTTTCTTCTCCTGAACCTTTAGACCGTAAGTCCTTTCAGGATTTGGTACACAACTCTCAGCAGGTCAGTAATCATTTCTTAAAATGTGGCTATGATGCACTGGAGGCTTCATTTAGATCAGCTATGACTGGGGCAGTAATTCGAAGGCATGCCTGGCTAAAAGAGCAGTCCTTGCCAGACCATGTCAAAGCTAAACTCCTAGATGCTCCAATGGAGAAACAAAGTTTATTTGGCTCCCCTGCACAGGAGATTCTAAAGAAAGTGGAAGAAAAAGCAAAATCTGTGCAAACAGTAAAGGATTTTCTGCAGGTCCAACCTCCGAGGTTCAGCAGAAACTGGCCTTCAAAGAATTGGTCCTTTCCAGACACCTCCAGAGCACAGAGGGGCAGGAATAGACACCCAAGAGGCAGAGGTCAATCAAAGGGTGCTTACAGGGGTCGTCAGTGGCATCTGCCAACCAGAGGAGTACTGCCACAACTGCAACTACAACCACTTCCACAGGACAGACGCAATGACTTGACTCTGATTCCGCCTACCAGGGAACAACTGGAAGCACCCTTGGGCGGAAAGTTGGCTTTATTCTCGAAAAACTGGCATTGCATTACAGAAGACAAATGGACATTGCAAACAATAGACAAAGGATACAGGTTTCACTTCCACACTTTACCAAGAAGGAGTGGAATGCCAAACCTTCCACCAAACCAGAAGCTTTAAGACAAATCAACAATTTACTTCAGATGAAAGCAATAGAAAGGTTACCATCTATGGAACAAGGCCAAGGATTTTACTCCAGACTATTCCTTGTACCAAGAAAAGAAACCCAATGGAGGCCGTGCCAAAATTCAAGATGCTGACTCTATAGCAACTTATTCCCATGTTGGGCAAGGAGTCTTGACTGGTGACTCTAGATCTCATGGAGGCATACCTGCACGTCCCTATACGACCAGATTGCAGAAGACACCTCAGATTTCTTGCAGGATCAGAGCATTATCAATTCTCAGCATTGCCCTTTGGCTTATCTACTGCGCCCAGAGTATTCACAAAATGCCTGGCATCAGTAATGGCACATTGCAGGCTTCAGGGAATTCAAATCTACCCATACCTGGACGACTGCCTAATACAAGCGGACAACAAGACAAAACTAATAAAGGATGTCCTTCAAGAATGCAACTGCAGTCATAACATGTGGGTTGTCCTGCCTCAGGCAGCCCTCGGTCGGCCGGATTCCAAAGTCTGGGTCCGACGTCGGCTGATGTCACATTTCTCTCTGACATCAGAGCGGCTGGAGTATATAAGCATCAGCCGACGCCATTTTCTCCAATCTTTCTTGCCGCGCGGTGCCCGAAGCAGAAGCAGTTCGCAAGTGCCGGTCGGTCAGCTCCTGTATTCTACGATACCGAAGTCATCAGAAAAGCTAAGTACCCCGTTGGGGACCTGTTCTTGCCTCAGCCGATGTCAGAAATTACTGAATAAGTTAATTGTCTTTTTTGTGGTAAACAAATACCTCATAAGGATTTCCACTCTTACTGCCTCCCTTGCCTGGGCCCAGACCACGACGTCTCGGCCTGTGTAGCCTGTGCTCGCTTCAACAAGCGCACTCTCAGGCGCCGGGCGGAGTTCGCTGGAGATTTTTTCGGCGATAAATTTGCTTACACCATGCCGTCGGATCTTCCAAAATCGCAAACTCCCAAAAAGCGAAAAGACCGGGACCGACATCCTCGGCCCACGTCTACCATTGACTCCACGCCAAAACCTAGCGCGAGTGCTCCGGTTCCCTCTGAGACGGTCTCTCCACCGCTCCGAACCGAAGACACCGCATTACCGACGACTCCGATTCCAGACATTACTCCGCCAGTTATAGATTTTCCTCCGGATACCGAAACAGAGGAAATGCCCGAGACCATTGCTGTAGACAAGGTCACTCCTGCACGTGGAGCTGCCAGGCCTCCTATGGCCATGTCTATTAAGGCCTACACTAGGGCTAAGGCAGCTAGCAAAACAAAGCATATTACTTCTAAATCCTTACCTCAGCCGACTCCGGAGACACAAATTATGTCCATGGCTGCTGATTTAATTTCCATGATTAGAGGTTCACAGACCCATCCTGAGAGAGCATCCCAGCCTCCTCCTGATAAAAGGCCCCGGGTTGAACCCTCTGACCCTACTCCTTCAGATGAAGACTCTGAGGGCTCTGTCCACTCTGATAGCCAGGAAGAGCTCTTCCAGACCTATGAGGACTCAGATGCAGAAGACTCCATACCTTCGGCCTCCCCTCCTGAGGATATTTCTTTTGGGGAAGTTCTGCACACCATGAGGGAACTTTTCAAGTGGCAGGGCCAGGAATATTCAGATTCCAGGAAACGCCTTAGGACTTTCCTTAAGAAGCCTCAACACAGGCCCTTAGCTATTCCTCTTGTACTTGATGTTCTGGATGATATTCTGATTCTAGTGCTACCCCTGATACTCTCCCTCCTGCTCCAGCCAAACCAGACAGGTATTACAGGGTCCCAGAAACTCATTCCCATTTATTCAGGGCCCATACTGTTTATTTGGAAACTATTTCACAGGGGCCTAAAGGAGTTACAGCCTCCACCTCAAAAAATCCTTTGCCCTCCAACAGGGAAGCAAGGTCATTAGAGAGATGGGGTAAAAAGGTTTACACTTCCACTACCTTATCTATGAGAGCTTTAAATTGCCTTTTTCATATGTTCCAATATCAGGATCATCTCTTAGAAGATTTACAGAAAACATTAGCTTCTCCTGATCCTTTAGACAGGAAGACTTTGCAGGAAGCTGTACATAACGCTCAGCAAGTAAGCAATCACTTCCTGCAGTGTGGATATGATGCACTGGAAGCTTCATGTAGGGCAGCTATGACAGGGGCAGTGATGCGTAGACATGCTTGGTTAAAAGATCAACCTCTACCAGATCATGTAAAAGCAAAACTTCTGGATGCACCTTTGGAAAAGAACAAACTTTTTGGTGCAAATGCTAAGGATGTGTTAAAGGCCATCGAAGAAAAAGCAAAATCAGTTCAAACTGTAAAGGATTTCCTCCAGGTTCAACCCCCCAGATTCAGTAGGAATTGGCCTTCAAAAAACTGGTCCTTTCCTAATCCAGAAAAGTTTCAAAGGGGTAAGAACAGGCGTGGCGAGGAAGAGGCCAATACAGAGGCCCTTACAGGGGACGTCAATGGCAGCCAGGAAACCAAAGAGGTGACGCAGGGGTTTCTCCTGCCCAACAACCACAATCTCAATGACTTTCCTCTTCTACCGCCTACCAGGGAACAACTAGAAGCTCCCTTGGGAAATTATCTCTGTTTGCAGAAAACTGGCACAGACTGACAAAGGACAAATGGATTTTGGACATTATAGACCGAGGGTACAGGTTTCATTTTCATACCTTACCAAGAAAACAAGGCATGCCAAATCTACCACAACATCAAAGGGCAGAGGCTATCAAGCAAATCACTCTGCTAACTCGAATGAAAGCAATAGAAAGAGTTCCACAACAAGAACAAGAGCAGGGGTTTTACTCAAGACTGTTCCTTGTTCCAAGAAAAGAAACTCAATGGAGACCAATACTGGACTTGTCCGCATTAAACACCTTTCTCATAGTACCAAAGTTCAAAATGCTGACTCTACAGCAACTCCTTCCCATGCTGGGCAAGGAGTCGTGGCTGATTACTCTGGACCTCAAGGAGGCATACCTGCATGTCCCTATCAGACACAGCTGCAGAAGATACCTCTGATTTCTTGCAGGGCCAGAGCATTATCAATTCTCAGCATTGCCATTTGGCTTATCTACTGCGCCCAGAGTGTTTACAAAATGCCTGGATTCAGTAATTGCTCATTGCAGGCTCCAGGGAGTAAAAATTTACCCGTACCTGGACGACTGCCTCATACAAGCGGACGACAAATTGATGTTGACAAAAAATCTGGAATATGTCATGCGATTACTTCAAGCTCTGGGATACACAGTCAACTTCCAAAAGTCAAGACTGCAGCCATCCCAGCAAATAATCTTCTTAGGAGCCAAACTAGACACAGCCTCTCAGATGGCTTACCTGACAGAAGACAAGCAAGAGAAGTTAACTCAATACTTCAAAGGTTTAGCAAAACTCACCCAGATGACTGCAAGGAGATTCCTACAGGCCCTGGGTTACATGGCATCCTGCATTCTACTGGTTCCATTAGCAAAACTACACATGAGAAAGCTTCAATGGTACCTAAAAAGCGTTTGGTCTCAGCACAGCAACAACTTGGAGACAATCATACCACTCATTCCATGCTTACAAAAGGAATTCCTATGGTGGGCCTCGGTGAGCCAGGAAAACACAGGTATGTCATTCAAAAAACCACAGATAACACAGACTATGACTACAGACGCCTCAGACCTCGGATGGGGCGCACATGGAAGGCAGGTGTATACAAGGACAATGGTCTCCAAAGGAAACACATCTGCATATAAACCAAAAGGAAATGCTGGCAGTAATGCATGCTATCGAGGCTTTTCAAAACCAACTCCAGCAAGGTCACTTAATGATACGGACAGACAACACCACTGTGATGTGGTACATAAACAAGCAGGGGGGCACCCACTCTTACCCCCTTTGCAGACTGACAATGCAGCTTTGGGGGAAATCACTGAGTCTAAACATCCAGTTACAATCACAGTTTGTTCCAGGAAAAGACAATGTGTTGGCGGACAGCCTAAGCAGGAATTTCACAGATCCACACGAGTGTAGGTTACATCCGAAGGCTTTCAGACAACTCACTTCGACATGGGGCAAGCCAGAAGTGGACCTATTTGCGCCTCACCTCAATCATCTCCTACCAAAATTTTGCACAAGGACATACCATCCAAAGGCTTGGAAAATAGATGCTCTTTCATTCAACTGGAACTCCCTAGCAATCTATGCATTCCCACCTCTGCCACTGATGACTTCAGTATTACTAAAGATCAAAGCAGAAAAGCCCAAGGGAATCATAATAGCTCCGGATTGGCCAAGACAACACTGGTACACACTACTACGGAGCATATGTCACACCAGGAGGTGGGCCCTCCCTCAGTGGCCTCTACTTTTGACTCAACACAATTTCGAAACACTGCATCCAAACCTTCAGACTCTGCAGCTAACAGCCTGGGAGATCCCATAAATAACTTCAACTTATCTCTCTCCAAGGAAGTTCAGCGGATACTAACTGAGGCTCGAAGACCGTCCACCAGAAAGGTCTACTTAGCAAAGTGGAAAAGATTCAGCAATTGGAATACCAGCAAAGGGCATGATGCATCATTACTGAACATCCCACTTATCTTGGAATATTTGGCAGATATGTTACAGAGTGGCCTCTCATTTTCTTCAATAAAGATACATGCATCTGCTATTTCAGCTAGATACAACACTGATCCTCCTGTTTTTTCTCACCCCTTACTAAGACAATTCCTCAGGGGAATCAAGAACATTAAGCCACCAAGAAAGGCCCCAGTGCCAGCCTGGGACCTCAATTTTGTCTTAGAAAAACTGACTCTACCTCCTTTTGAGCCAGCAGCTTCAGTTGACTTGCAATTTCTCTCATGGAAGACAGCTTTCCTGTTGGCAATTACCTCAGCAAGAAGGGTTTCAGAACTACAGGCCCTAATGGCAATACCACCGTTCATTATTTTTCACAGTGACAGGGTTTCATTAAGGACCAACCCTACTTTTATGCCAAAGGTGGTATCTAGGGTTTCTTTAAATCAAGCTATTCATCTGCCTGCTTTCTTCCCCAATCCTGAGAATAAGGGGGAAAGACTGTTACATACCTTGGACATTCACAGACAACTTCGATACTACCTGGACAGAACCAAGGCCAGTAGGAAGTCTGAACAACTTTTTGTAGCTTACGCCCCTGCAGTCCAAGGAAAAGCAATTTCAAAACAGACCATTTCAAAATGGATTGGACATTGCATCAGATTCTGTTATTCCTTTCATGGAAAGACTGTTCCAGCCAATGTCAGACCACATTCCACCAGAGCTACAGCCACCTCTACAGCATTCTTAAGAGGGGTGCCTACTAAGGACATTCTAGAAGCTGCTACATGGAGCTCCGTGCATACATTCTCCAAACACTACAATCTCCCTCTATACTCCAGATCCAGAGCAGGCTTTTCTTCGGCAGTCCTGCAGGGTTTGATTGCCACCCCATCTTTTTCCTAGAGCATTCCTCCTCCCCCAGCTAAGCTATGGTATTCTACCCATATGTTATGACTGCAGTTGCATTCTTGAAGGACATAGTACAGTTTTGTACCTACCATAAATGTAGATGTCCGATAGATATGCAACTGCAGTCGGATTTTCCCTCCCTCCATACCCCTCTATGCCTAGGGTCCACTCCTATCCCTGTTTCTCTTAGCTGGGGATATCTGTTATGGTGTATTTGTTTTATTGCTCATTTATTTGTCTGGAATCCTGTTTTTGTCTTCCAATTTGATTACAGCCTTCCTTGGAGGGCACCTGGCATCTGGGGCAAGAAACACTGAAGAAAATGGCGTCGGCTGATGCTTATGTACTCCAGGCGCTCTGACGTTGGAGAGAAATGCGACATCAGCCGACGTCGGACCCAGACTTTGGAATCTGGCCGACCGAGGGCTGCCTGAGGCAGGACAACCCATATGTTATGACTGCAGTTGCATATCTGTCGGACATCTACATTTATGGTAGGTACAAAACTGTACTTTACAGGCCTTGGGATAGACAGTCAACGTCCAGAAGTCAAGACTAGTGCCACCCCAAAGGATAACATTTTTGGGTGCGGATCTGGACACAATAACTCAGATGGCTTTTCTCACAGAAGAAAAACAAAAGCAACTCCCAGTCTACTTCATGGCTTTGACAAGACAAACTCAGCTTACTGCAAGGAAAGTCCTGCAGGCCCTGGGTTACATGGCATCCTGCATAATCTTGATCCCACTTGCCAGGCTGCATATGAGGAAATTACAATGGTACCTAAGGAATGTATGGTCTCAACACAGGCACAGTCTGGAAACCATGATTCCAATCATTCCATGCCTGAAAAAGGAATTCCTGTGGTGGGCTCAGGCCTGCCAGTCCAGCAGAGGGTTGCCTTTCAACAAACCACAACCAAGGCAGACCATCACCACGGACGCCTCAGACCTAAGATGGGGAGCACACATGGAAGACAAGTGTATCCAAGGCCTATGGTCTCAAGACCAGCTGAATTTGCACATAAACCTAAAGGAGATGCTGGCAGTGAAGCATGCAATCGAGGCATTCAAATCATTCCTCCAGCAAGGACATCTGCTGATAAGGACAGACAATACCACAGTCACGTGGTACATAAACAAACAGGGAGGCACGCATTCCTACCCTCTATGCCGGATGGCAATGGATCTGTGGTACCTAGGCCTGAATCTCAACATCCAACTGCAGGCCAAATTCGTACCAGGAAAAGAGAATTCACTAGCAGACAGCTTAAGCAGAACTACCACGGATGCTCACGAATGGATGCTGCATCCAGACATCTTCAAAATCATAACAAACAAATGGGGAATGCCAGAGATAGACCTGTTCGCCTCCCCACTCAACCACCAACTGAAGAAATTCTGCTCAAGAGTATACCACCCACAAGCCTGGAGGGTGGACTCCCTCTTTCAGCTGGAATGCCCTAACAGTGTATGCTTTTCCACCTTCCCATTGATGTACAAAGTTCTACTGAAGATCAGGGAGGAACAGCCAAAGGAGATACTAATAGCTCTAGACTGGCCAAGGCAGCATTGGTATCCGCTACTGAGAAGCATGTCTCGGATGAACTAATGGCCTCTACTTCTAACGCAGAACAACTTCAAGACCCTGCATCCAAGCCTGAAAACACTGCAGCTGACTGCCTGGAAAATTGCTTAAAACAAAACCAAACTGTCTTATCTCAGAGGGTCAAGGACATTATCCTGGAGGCTCGCAGACCCTCCACAAGAAAGACATACTCAGCTAAATGGAAGAGATTCCTCATTTGGAGCGCATCAAAGGGTACAAATGTCACACTGGCAAACCTAGCACACATCCTAGAATACTTAGCAGAACTGTTCCACAATGGCCTGTCCTATTCTTCCATTAAGATTCATGCTTCAGCAATTTCAGCACAGTACAACATGGATCCTCCTATCTTCTCTCGCCCTCTCCTCAGACTATTTTTAAGAGGGATCAAAAATGTAAAACCTCCAAGGAAACCCCCTCTGCCTGCATGGGATCTCAATTTTGTGCTGGAAAAATTAACACTACCCCCCTTTTGAACCAGCAGCATCAGCAGACTTACAGTTCTTATCTTGGAAAACTGCTTTCCTTCTAGCAATCACTTCAGCAAGAAGAGTATCCGAGTTACAGGCACTAATGGCAGTGCAGCCTTTCCTTATTTTTCACCAGGATAGAGTGTCTCTGAGAACCAATCCTACTTTCATGCCAAAGGTGGTATCCAGGGTATCCTTGAACCAAGCTATTCATTTGCCTACGTTCTTCCCTAACCCACAGAACAAGGGGGAAAAACGAGCGTCTTCTGTGTGGAGACATGCGTGAATGGGCGTACCTTCGTTGAAGGTTGTGCGTCAGGGCTGGCAACTCGGCACGTAAAAATCAGCTGCCAATCATTAGCGGACCAGAGTTCTGCTGTGGCGACCCCTAACCGGGAAAAGCCGAAAGACACAACAACAACAAATGCTGAGTCTTCACCAGCTGCTTCCTATGCTAGGCAAGGATGCATGGTTGGCAACACTAGACTTAAAAGAAGCATAACTGCACATCCCTGTCAGGGAGTCTTGCAGAAGATACCTACGCTTCAAAGCAGGCTACATGCACTACCAGTTCTCTGCACTGCCTTTTGGCTTCTACTGCGCCCAGGGTATTCACAAAGTGCCTAGCTCCAGTCATTGCATTTTGCAGGCAAAGAAATATTCAAATTTACCCATACCCGGACGACTGTCTAATTCAGGCAAAAAGCAAGGACATTCTTTTGAATCATCTGGCCTTTGTTTAAAGGGTACTGACTTGTCTGGGGTTCACCATAAATGAAAATAAATCTCACCTGGTACCCTGTCAACAAATTATATTCCTGGGAGCAAGCTTGAATACAGCTTTCCAGATGGCTTTCCTCACGCCAGAGAAACAGATTCATTTGACAACTTCAAACAAGTGGTCACAAAAACCCAGCTATCTGCAAGGTAAATTCTGCAAGCCTTGGGGTTCATGGCCTCCTGCATTCTTCTAATTTCGTATGCAAGGCTGCATATGAGAAAAGTACAATGGTATCTCAAAAGCCTATGCTGTAAACATTCACAGGATCTAGAAGCAAGGATTCCTATCATACCCTGCCTACGCCTAGAGTTCCTGTGGTGGGCAGAGGCCTGTCACCAAAACAGTGGACTACCATTCACATTACCCCCTGCTGCCCAAATTTTAACAGACTCATCAGACTATGCATGGGGGGCTCACCTGGCAGGGAAATGCATTCAGGGCAAATGGAACCCAAGTCAAATGCACCTGCACATAAATCAAAAGGAAATGTTCGCTGTACAGAATGCTCCGACAGCCTTCGAGGGCCACATTCTTCCAGGACAACTAATGGTAAAGACTGACAACACTGTCATGTGGTACGTAAGCAGGGGGGTGGATACACATTTTTACCCCCTCTGCAGACTAGCCATGGCATTGTGGAACACAGCCTTGAGGTACCAGGTGAATCTATAAGCTCAATTCCTGCCAAGAAAACTAAATACACTGGCAGACGGACTAAGCAGAAACCTCATGGACCCACACGAGTGGAAACTGGAACCAAGGATTTTCAACATGTTGACAAGCAAATGGGGGAGCCCAGATATAGACCTGTTTGCCTCCCCCCAGAACCATCAACTGGACAAATTTTGCACGAGGATTCCCCACAAGCTAGCTTGGAAAGTGGATGCTCTATCTTTCAGCTGGAAAAACCTATCTGTTTGTCTTTCCTCCTCTGCCTCTGCTATCCAAGGTACTACTAAAGATCAAACAGGACAAGCCAAGGACCATTTTACTTGCACCAGACTGGCCTCGCCAACACTGGTACCCACTCTTGCGCAGTGTCACGCTTGGCTCCATGACACCTGCCTCAGACTATTTCCCTGTTGTCTCAGCAGAACCAGATTCTGCCCCCTCAGCTGCAAACCCTGAGCCTAGCAGCCTGGCTAATTACCTAATCTCTCCTTCACCATCCCTCAGTAAATCAGTGATGGATATCATTTTAGAGGCAAGGGAGGCTTAGTACTAGAAAATCTTATGCTGCAAAATGGAAAAGATTCTGTTCCTGGAACCAATCTCAAGGAATGAATGCAGCAGTGCCCAATTTACCTCAGATTCTACAATACTTGACTGAGATGCTTCATAAGGGCTTGTCTTTTTCCTCCATCAAAATTAATTCCTCAGCCATTTCAGCGCATTATAGCACAGAGCCTCTCCTCTTCTCTCATCCTCTGCTCAAGCAGTTTCTCAGAGGGGCCAAAAATTTAAGGCCACCCAGGAGAGCTCCAACTTCAGCCTGGGAGTTTAACTTTGTCTTGGCGAAGCTCACTCTTCCTCCTTTCGAGCCAGCTGCTACCGCAGATTTAAAATTTCTTGCCTGGAAAACAGCATTGCTTTTAGCCATCACCACTGCAAGAAGGGTATCTGAATTACAGGCCCTCAGAACCAATTCCTACTTCATGCCCAAGGGGGTGGTATCCAGTGTGGCTTTTAATCAGTCCATTCATTTGCCTACCTTCTTTCCTAACCCACAGAACAAAGGGGAACAGATACTGCACTCTTTAGATATGCAGAGACAGCTTAGATTCTACTTGGACAGGACTAAACCATATGTTCATCGTGCTATGCTGCTGCAGTCATCACACTTGGGTTATCCTGCCGTCAGGCGGTCCCTGCAGTCGGCCTGAATTCCAAATCCTTGGTCCGGCGTCGGTTGTCGTCGCTTCTTCCCTGACGTTGGCAGGGGTATAAAAGAGGCAGCAGACGCCATTTTCTTCAGTCTTTCTTGCTGCGCGGTGCCCGAAGCAGAAGCAGTTCGCAAGTGCCGGTCGGCCAGCTCCAGAGATTTTCGAACAGAATTTCAGCCGAAGTCTTCTATAAAGCTAAGTACCCTGTTGGGGAAACTTTTCTTGCCTCAGACCGATGTCAGACAAAGTTAATAATTGTATTTCTTGTGGGAAGCAAATACCTCATTAAGGATTCTTTGCCTATGCCCAGACCACGACGTTTCTGGTTGTCGGTTTTGCGCTATGTTCAATAAACGCACTATTAAGCGTCGGGCTGATACCGCCCGACATTATTTTGGGCTGGTGGCATTTGCTGCAGGGACAGAGGGGAATGCTATTTCAAAACCATTTCAAAATGGACAGGCCACTGCATTCATTTCTGCTATAAGCACCATTGAAAACCTATCCCACAGGGCATCAGACCCCATTCAACCAGGGCTGCATCTACCTCTACAGCCTTTCTCAGGGGCGTCCCTACTAGGGACATCCTAGAAGCTGCTACCTGGAGTTCTGTACATACTTTCACCAAGCATTATCATTTGCCAATTTTCTCTAAATCCAGAGCTGGTTTTGCCACTGCAGTCTTGCAGGGCCTTATAGCTGGTTCTAATTCTATTTAAATTCCTACTCCCAACCTTAGCTTTGGGAATGTACCCAAATGTAATGACTGCAACAGTGAAACACGAAGAACATAGTACAGTTGTGTACACTTACCATAAATATTAGTGTATTCACTGTTGCAATCCTGGTTACCTTCCCTCTAGCCCCCTTTCTTCATTTGGCTATACCTCTACTTTCACTTACTATGCTCTAAAAGCTTTTTGGTGTATTTGTTTTTTTGTTGGAGGTATATCCTTGTATTTATAGATTTAATTGCTTCCCATTAGGGGTCACCTGACATCTGGTGCAAGAAAAACTGATGTAATGGCGTCTGCTGTATGTTTTATACCCCTGATGACCTGATGTCATGGAAGAAGGGACAGCAACCGATGCAGGACCCAAGACTTTGTTAATCAGGCCAACTTAGGGCTACTGCAAGCAGATAACCCAAATGTAATGACTGCAACAGTGAATACACTCTAACATCTACATTTATGGTAAGTGTACACAACGTACTTTATACAATCCCGTTTGTGGTTTCTCCCAGTCCACCCAAACACCTCCCAGACTTACCCGCACTAAGGGAGGTAGCGGCACTAGAGGTAATCAAACTGCTTAAGAAGCGAGCCATCGAACCCGTCCCCCTGAGATCAGTCCCGATCGAGCATCTATTCCAGGTTCGTTTTGGTGCCAAAAAAGACTGGGGACTTGAGGCCCATTCTGGACCTGTTAATTGCCATAGAGAAGTTCCAGATGGTCACTTTACAGTCCATCCTGCCTTGCCTGCAAGAGAGCAACTGGATGTGCTCGATAGACCTCCAGGATGCTTACTTATCACATAAAGATGCACAGAAGCTCCAGGAGGGTCCTCTGTTTCCGGCTAAGGGCCAATCATTACCAGTTTTAAGCATTACCCTTGTGTCTCACCACAGACCCCAGGGTGTTTACCAAGGTAATGGCAGTGGTAGCGACCTGAGGCTTAGGGAATCCAGGTCTTCCCTTACCTGGATGATTGGCTCCTTGCTGCTCCCACCTAGTGTCTACTTTGTCAGGCCAGAAGACTATATACTAAGTCTTTCACACCAGCTAGGAATTCGTCAACACAGCCGAATCTCTCCTAAACCCTGTCCAGGTTATAGAATACATTGGAGCACGGATAGACACTTTGCAGACAAAAGTCTTCCTGACCTCGGAGAGAATTTGAAGCTTATGGATTCCTGTTGCCTTCATCTGTTGGTCTCATCTGCTTTCAGCGTAGTCAGGTTTATGGGTCCTAGGTTCTGTGGTAGTGACTATTATGCTTCTGTCGTGTCCACGTTTGTATGTAAGAGTACTACAGTGGACTCTAGAGGTGCAGTGGTCTGTGTTGGATCTTCCACTGACACATCCGATACACATTATCAAAGTCTGCAGGGCGTCCCTCCTGTGGTGGATGCATTCTTCGGAAATATACTCGAGGGATGACATTTGTCACGGCCCCTGCACAAGCCACCGTGACCACAGATGCCTCCCAGCTAGGATCCTTGATTTATTTTGGCATTTTCAACAAGGGAGCTAGCTCATCTTCAGTGAAAGTTCAACTGGCTGCCATTTTACAATTTCCACATTGGTGAGAACACGGCTTCTTCCAGATTGTGCAAAGCTTTTATCAAAGGTATATTTCTCTTGTGCCCCCTGGTCAAATTTCTGACACCCCAGCACCCCCCGTGGGACCTTACTATGGTATTGCAAGCTGTGGTTGCCCCCCCCCCCCCTTGGAAGACCGCCTTCCTAGTGGCTATCACCTCAGCTAGGCGGGTCTCAGAACTTCAGGCGTTGACTGTCAGGGTTCCATACATGGTTTTCCTCAAGGACAGGGTTTCTCTTCGTACCAATCCCTCCTGTCTTCTAAAAGTGGCTTCTGAGACCAATATCAATCAGACTATCAGTTTACCTGTTTTCATTCCAAATTTCAAAAATAAGGGTGAATACAAGTTGCATCTGTTAGATGTTCATAGACAGCTATGTTTCTGTTTACACAGAACCATACCCTTTCGCAGTTCTGACCAGTGGTTTGTGTCCTTCTCTAAACCAGATGTCCTTCAAGGATGCATCTGCAGTCCTTACAAATGGGTTGTCCTGTCATCAGGCAGCCCTTGATCGCGGATTCCAAAGTCTGGGTCTGGCTTCGGCTGGTGTCGCACTTCACCCAACGTCATTGCGGCAGTTATTCGGGTATAAAGGCATCAGCCGACGCCATTTTCCCCAGTCTTTCTTGCCGCGTGGCGCCCGAAGCAGAAGCTGTTCGCAAGTGCCGGTCGGTGAGATCCAGAGATTACTACTACCGAATACTACTTCGAAGACTTCTATAAAGCTAAGTACCCCGTTGGGGACTCTTTCTTGCCTGCATCTGTTAGATGTTCATAGACAGCTATGTTTCTGTTTACACAGAACCATACCCTTTCGCAGTTCTGACCAGTGGTTTGTGTCCTTCTCTAAACCAGTTTTTGCTAAACCCATTTCCAAGGTGTGACCTTTGCTAGATGGATTTCTCTCTGCATCCTTCAGGTTTACAAGGACAAAGGCTTATCTCTTCCAGGTCAGGTTAGAGCTTATTCCACCAGGTCCATGACTTCTGCAGCCTTTTGGTCTGGCGTATTCTTGGATGACATCTGTTCTGTGGCTACTTGGTTCTCTTTTCATACCTTTATTTCTCACTATAAATTGGATTTGATGTCTAGAGGGAGAGCATCCTTTGGTTCCGTGGTGCTCCGGAATATCCTTCCATGAGGGCCACCCAGGTGTGCAAGTAGCTGAGGACTCTGCCCCACAGGTTGAAGACCAAATGAAGTAAACTACTTCAGATGAAGTTATGTATTTGCCATAACGTTCCATCTGAGTAGTTGTACTTTTTATCTAAAACCAACCTAGAGCTTGCTTTAGCGGCTTTTATCTCGGTTTCATAAGGTTGGAAAGGTTGTGTGTGGTAATGTGTAATGGGTTGGGTTTTTTGGTTTAGGGTGCAGCAAACTCTATCTGAGGGAAGGAAGTTGGTGGTGGTGTATTATGGGTAGGGGAGGAGCCTGGAGTTCAGAGCAGATGCTTGTGAAGTTGCAGGTTCGGTTGCGATCCGGATCCATATTCTCACAGGTTGAAGACAAATGAAGTACAACTACTCAGATGGAACGTTATGATGAGTACATAACTTCTTTTTTTGCAAGAAATCTGGTCACTATGTTCAGGTGCCAAACAAAACCCCAAGTTCTTTTTCGTTTGGGTTACTTTTGCCTACTTTGAGGACCATGAAGGTAATTGTCTTGTTTCTTAGCATTTGCTAAAGCCGTTTTGTGCCTTCTCCTAACTACAGATATGTACTGTGCTTAAGTTGTTTTGTGCTGTCGCCTTTAACTGCTGATATGTATTGTGCAGGTTGGGCACCAGAAGAAGAACCAGAAGTGGAAGAGGTTGAGGTCACATCTAAGAAAAAGAAGAAACGGAGGAAGGAGGAAGCAGCAGCAGAAGAGTTCGTTGAAGTAAAAGAAATGCCATCTTCTAGCACAGCTTTGGAGGAGGTGACAGTACTTTTGCCCTTTCTTTCAATAACCAGTAGAGTGATGGTCATGGCCAGTTTATTTGCTAAGATGTTTTTACTTAGTAGCACAGTAGAAAGTAAAAATATGAGTTTTGCTTGCAGTAGTTGAGTGTGGGATGTGTGAAGCTCTCTGGTAGGTAAATCATGCCACAGGACATAACCAGGAAATGCACTCTAATAAAGCATTTTCTAATCATTACTTTGAGATGGGGGAATAAGCCAGATATTTTCTTCAACTAAGTAGTCTGCAAAAAGGTATGTTTATTCACCTTTCCAACCCTTCTTTTAGTTTTTCTTTTGGCACTGCAGTTGGTAATATGTTCACAAATGGGGAGGTTCATTGTTTTATTGTCATAGCTTTTCAGGTAAGTTTTGCTTTCTGCTCACTTTCTGTTGTGAAGACACTTGTTTTCAGCAGATTCTTTTTTTTTTTTCTCCTGTAGGTGTGCTTAATTTGAGATGTAACATATGTTGAAGACTGTGCATGATGGGTCCTATTTGTGAATGAATATTATCAGTGCGAGTGTCATCAGTGAGTTAGTTTGGTCTTGATAGCAGAGTACAGATAGGTACTACATTGTGGAAATAACTGGCAAAAAAAAATTGTTTTATCGGTTTGTAAAATAGTTTTGTGGGCAGTAAGGTGGTAGTTGGTTTCTAAAATTGTCGAGTGTATGTCTTGTACTAAACAAATACCGTATCACTATTTCCATTGTTTGGTGCTTGTGTTTGATCACAATTGTCTCTAGGCTGCACTGCATTAGGTTCAACCAGAAGACCATGAGGCAGAGCAGTGTCATCATTACTTTAACCTGAAAAGGGTGCTCATTTGGCCTAAGGGCTGCCATGGCATCAGCCAGTTTATTCACAGATGCCCCACAAAAAGTGTCCAATAGAGAAGTAGTCCACTACTAAAGTAATCCAGTCCACTTCTGTCCACTAGAGCAGCCTTTGTTGTGAAAAGCAGATGTTCATTGTGCTATGCTGCTGCAGTCATCACACTTGGGTTATCCTGCCGTCAGGCAGTCCCGCAGTCGGCCTGAATTCCAAAGCCTTGGTCTGGCATCGGTTGTCGTCGCTTCTTCCCTGACGTCAGTGCGGCAGGGGTATAAGAGGCAGCCGACGCCATTTTCTTCAGTCTTTCTTGCTGCACGGTGCCCGAAGCAGAAGCAGTTAGCAAGTGCTGGTCGGCCAGCTCCTGAGATTTTCGAACAGAATTTCAGCCGAAGTCTTCTATAAAGCTAAGTACCCCGTTGGGGAAACTTTTCTTGCCTCAGACCGATGTCAGACAAAGTTAATAATTGTATTTCTTGTGGGAAGCAAATACCTCATAAGGATGAGAGAGCATTTTCACTGGGAAGGACAAGATTACTCTGACTCCAAGAAAAGACTCCGTGAGTTTCTTCTTCTACCCCAGCATAGACCCCTAACCATTCCTCCTGTTTTAGACATTCTGGATGATGTCTACACTGAATCCAGTCTAAATCCAGATTCCTTACCTCCAGCACCACCTAAACCAGACAGATACTATCGAGTCCCTGACTCAAGTTTTTATATAAAAGCCCTGCTGCAGACCCAGAAACCATTTCCCAGGGTCCCAAAGGGGTTAAGGCCTCTACTGCTAAGAATCCACTACCTGCGGAAAGAGATTCCAGGGCATTAGAAAGATGGGGGGGGGTGTATACCTCTGCCACTTTGGCCATGAGGGCATTAAACTGCCAATTTCACATGATTAAATACCAACAGTACTTGCTTACTCAGTTAAAACAGAAAGTGATCTCTCAAACAGATCAACTAGATTTCAAGGGGATGCAAGATTTGTTGCATGCAGCAGAACAAGTGGGAAAACATACCTTGCAGTGTGGTTTTGATTCTTTGGAGGCCTCATGTAGAGCAGCAGTCACAGGGTCTGTAATACGTAGACATGCCTGGCTAAAAGAGCAGACCTTACCAGAACATGTCAAAGCAAAGTTACTGGATGCTCCACTGCAAAAGGATGCGTTATTTGGTGTCAAAGCAGAGGAAGTTTTAAAAAAGATGGAAGAAAAGGCATAATCAATGCAAACAGTTAAAGATTTTTTACAAGTACAACCTCCTCACTTCAGCAGAAACTGGCCATCAAAAAACTGGTCCTTTCATGCTTCAGACAGACCCCAAAGGGGCAGGTAAAGACACCCTAGGGGCAGAAGCCAGGCACAAGGTACCTTCAGACCTAGACAATGGCAAACAACTCAGAGGGGGAGATGACAGATCTCAACCCTTCAGAAAACAAGCTCAATGACTTTCCTCTTCGCCTGCTAAGCAAAATTGCCCAGGCAGCACCTCTAGGAGGAAAACTGTCTCTTTTCCCACAAAATTGGCACATCATAACAAAGGACAAATGGTTTCTGTATATTATTACCCGAGGCTACAGATTTCATTTTTACACTTTACCACGGATGGCAGGCATGCCAAATCTGCCAACAAACCAATGGGCAGAGGCACAAAAGCAAATTTCAGCTCTCATGAACATGAAAGCAATTCAAAAGGTACCTGCAAAAGAGTAAGGTCAAGGATTTTACTCAAGACTGTTTCTAGTACCATGAAAGGACAAAGCCTGGAGACCCATCTTAGACCTTTCAATTCTAAACACGTACCTGGACATTCCCAAATTCAAAATGCTCACAGTACAGCAGCTTCTTCCCATGCTGGGCAGGGAGTCTTGGCTGGTAACGTTGGACCTCCAAGAGGCATACCTGCATGTCACTATCAGACAAGATTGCAGAAGATACCTCAGATTTTTGGCAGGCACAACGCATTATCAATTCTCTGCATTGCCTTTTGGCTTATCTACTGCGCCCGGAGTATTCACGAAATGCCTGGCATCAGTAATTGCATACTGCAGACAGCGAGGAATACAAATTTATTCATATCTGGACGACTGCCTGATCCAAACAGACAGCAAAGACATCCTACTACAGCATCTGGCTTTTGTAACAAAGTTGCTAGGTTGCCTAGGGTACACAGTAAACAAAAAGAAGTCAAAACTAATACCCTCACAAGAAATAATTTTCCTGGGTGCCAGCTTGAATACAACGGCCCAGATGACGTACCTCACGCCAGACAAGCAAAAACAACTGGCTCAGTACTTCAAAAAGATGGCAACTTCTACCCAGCTCACTGCAAGTAAATTCCTGCAGGCATTGGGGTACATGGCATCCTGCATTCAACTAATTGCATATGCAAGGCTGCATATGAGAAAACTACAATGGTACCTAAAAAGTGTATGGTCCCAACACCGCCTCGAAGCAAGTATAACTCTCATTCCCTGCCTTCAAAAAAAGAGTTTCTTTGGTGGGCTCAAGCATGCCAAGCAAACAAGGGCCTTCCTTTTGTCTCACCTCCAACAAACCAAACCTTGACAACAGATTCATCAGACTACGCCTGGGATGCACACATAGCAGGACAATGCATACAGGGCAAATGGTCTGCAAACCAAAGGCAACTACACATCAATCAAAAGGAGATGCTAGCTGTAAAAAATGCACTAACAGCCTTCAAGGACCTCTTGCATCCAGGACAACTTCTAATAAGGACGGACAACACCACAGTTATGTGGTACATAAACAAACAAGGAGGAACACACTCCTACCCACTATGCAGACAGGCAATGGACTTGTGGAACACAGCATTAACTTACCAAGTACAACTGCAAGCACAATTCCTGCCAGGGAAAGAAAACACTTTGGCAAACAAATTAAGCAGAAATTTGACAGACCCACACGAGTGGAGACTACACTCACAAGTATTCTCAATGATAACTCAAAGGTGGGAACCACCAGACGTAGATCTGTGTGCCTCAACCAACAATTGCCAGCTACAAAAATTTTGCACAAGGACTTATCCCCTTGCCTGGAAAGTGGATGCCCTATCATTCAGTTGGACAGCATTGTCAGTCTACGCCTTCCCACCTCTGTCTCTACTGACCCAGGTATTATTGAAAGCCAGATCAGAGAGACCACAGATGATCCTAATTGCTCCGGACCGGCCACGTCAACACTGGTACCCACTACTACGAAACTTGACTCGCAGCCCTCCATGGATCTTACCTAAATTCCCTCTGCTGTTAACCCAACAGATCTCTCAGATCCTTCAGTCAACTAAGGACCTTAAAATCTAGCTGCATGGAAAATACCGTAAATTATCAAACACTTCTCTCAAAGGACGTCCAGAATGTCATTTTGGAGGCCAGGAGGCCCAGCACCAGAAAAACTTACTCAGACAAATGGGAAAAGATTTTATGTATGGAGCCAGGCCAGAAGCCTAAATCCTGGCATCCCAAATATTCTGCACATACTCCAATATCTAACTGAGATGCTACACAAAGGCCTTTCTTTCTCATCCATAAAGATCCATGCTTCAGCCATTTCAGCTCAGTATGATACAGTTCCTCCCATTTTCTCTCATCCTTTGCCAAGGCAGTTTCTCAGAGGGGCAAAAAATATACGACCCCCCAGAAAACCACCAACTCCAACTTGGGATCTAAATTTTGTTCTGGAAAAGTTAACACTTCCTCCTTTCGAACCAGCCTTTTCAGCAGAGCTTCAATACTTGTCAAGGAAGACAGCCTTGCTGCTGGCTGTCACCTGCACGCAGAGTTTCAGAACTGCAGACACTTATGGCAGTGGAACCTTTCATCATTTTCCATCAGGACAGAATATCTTTACGCATCGACCCTTCCTTCATGTCAAAGGTAGTATCCAGTGTGGCTCTGAATCAGACCATACACTTGCCCACCTTTTATCCAAACCCACAGAATAAAGAGAAAGACTCCTTCACTCTTTGGACATTCACAGACAGTTACGTTACTATTTGGACCAAGACAAAGGCCTTCAGAAAATCTGACCAACTCCTTGTATCCTATGCACCAGGCTCAGAAGGAAAGGCTATTCCAAAACAGACCATCTCCGAATGGATAGCACATTGCATCCACTTTTGCTACTCTCACCACGGGAAAGCAGTGCCTGCTAGTATTAGGTCTTACTCTGCCTGGGCTACAGCAACCTCAGCAGCCTTCCTCTGAGGAGTCCCAACAAAGGACATTATGGAGGCAGCTACCTGGAGTTCAGTGCACACCTTCACCAAGAATTACCACCTTCCTCTATTCTCAAAAACCAGAGCTGGGTTTGCCACTGCAGTTCTGCAGGGCATCTTAGCTGCACCTAACCCAGTTTAGCTCCTACCACCCAACCATAGCTTTGGGACTCTACCCAAGTGTGATGACTGCAGCAGCATAGCACGATGAACATAGTACAGGTTTGTACCTACCATAAATGTAGATGTTAGAGTGGTTATGCTGCTGCAGTCCAGGTTACCCTCCCTCCATCCCCTCTACCTAACAAGGCTTCTCTTATACCTCCAAGTACTTCAAACTTTGGGATGCATGTCTGTATGGTGTATTTGCTTACAACTAGTACCATTGTTTTGCACTAAGGTATGTTTTGCAAGCTTCTTATTTTGCCTTCTTAGTTTGGGGCACCTGACATCTGGGGCAAGAAAAACTGAAGAAAATGGCGTCGGCTGCCTCTTTTATACCCCTGCCGCACTGACGTCAGGGAAGAAGCGACGACAACTGACACCGGACCAAGGCTTTGGAATTCAGGTAGACTGCGGGACCGCCTGACGGCAGGATAACCCAAGTGTGATGACTGCAGCAGCATAACAACTCGAACATCTACATTTGTGGTAGGTACAAAACTGTACTGTGCAAGGTATCCAGACTTCTGTTTACCATCCTGCTCCAGTATGAGCTACACCTAACTTGGCCCCCCTGCATAAAAAAAAAAAAGCTTTTATGATGGATATAGAACAACATCCTTCAAGGGGTCCCATTTATGTAGCCTCAGTACCCTATACATTTGCCAGAGACTCATGAGATGTAGCTTGTAGATCCCACTTAAACTGAGGATACAAGGGACCTGGGACAAAACTAAGGGGAAAAGTGCATCAGAAAATCCGACTATAGTTTCCGCCATAAAAGTTTTTAGGCGGATTTGGCTGTCGGGAACCCTGCATAAACTGAGATGGCAGTCGTGTGGTATATCAACAAGCAAGGAGGAATTCACTCCTTTCTGGTTTGCAGGCTGGCCATTGAAGCATGCTTCCTGTCCTAGTAGTCCAGATTGACCCTCTAGCCAGTTTACATTCCGTCCCAGGAGAGTAACTTGACAGATCAGCTGAGCAAAACGGAAGCAGACCCTCATGAATGGATGCTGAACAGGGACATATTTGTGGACTTGGTCCACACATGAGCTGTGCCAGTTGCAGACACTTGTTTCTTCTGAAAATGACAGTTATTTTGCACCAGGACACCAGATGCACAGAGATGAGCAACAGGTGAACTGTTGCTGTAGTCTCTCCCTCGCATCTCTCTTCACGGTAGTCAAGAAGAAAAGGACAGGCCAGAAATGCTTCTTATAACCCCTCTCTTGGTCAAGGCTGCACCTTTTCCTTTTTTGTGGAGCGTAAGGAATGGAGGAAGATGTCCTTCAAGGATGCATCTGCAGTCCTTACAAATGGGTTGTCCTGTCGTCAGGCAGCCCTTCGGTCGGCCGGATTCCAAAGTCTGGGTCTGGCCTCGGCTGGTGTCGCACTTCACCCGACGTCATAGCTGCAGTTATTCGGGTATAAAGGCATCAGCCGACGCCATTTTCCTCAGTCTTTCTTGCCGTGTGCGCCGAAGCAGAAGCTGTTCAAGTGCCGGTTGGTCAGAACCAGAGATTACTACTACCGAATACTTCTACTACTACCAAGACTTCTAAAAGCTAAGTACCCGTTGGGGACTCTTTCTTGCCTCAGCCGATGTCAGAAAAAGTGAATAACTGTTTAACTTGTGGGAAACAAATACCTCATAAAGATTTCCACTCTTACTGCTTACCTTGTTTAGGCCCAGACCACGGCGTAGCAGCTTGTCTAGCCTGTGCTTCTTTTAACCGACGGACGCTTAGACATCGGTCGAATTTGCTGAGGAGTTTTTCGCTCGATTTTGCTTACATTATGCCGTCGGATCCTCCGACGCAAATATCTAAAAGCGCGGAAAAGGACCGACACTCGCGGTCTGCGGTTTCGGCGAAACGCGGTTAGCCAACGCGAGTGTCTCGGTTTCGCTGAAACCGAGCAAGCGGTTCTTCCTTCAGCCAAAACTTACCTCCTACCGAGGCCTCTTCCAACCTGGTGGAATCGGCTTCTGAAATCCCTCCTGCTCTTGCAGTTTCTCAGGAATTATCTGACACTATCCCTTGGATATCTCTACCCTGCACGTGGAGCTGCTAGGCCACCTGCATCCATGTCCATTAAGGCCTTTGCCAGGGCTAAAGCAGCTAAAACTACTAAATCTGTGCCTGCTAAGACCCCCTCTCACAGGCCTAGCTCTAGTTCATAAATGCTTAGTCTAGCAGAGGATCTCATTTCTTTAATCCGGGGATCCCAATCTCACCCAGACAGGGCCTCTCACCCACCTCCAGAGAAGAGGCCTAGAGCAGAGCCCCCTGAGCCAGTTTCCACAGATGATTCCTCTGATTCAGATAATACAAACCCTCCAGAGGCTTCATTCTCCCCTTATGAAGACTCTGATGCTGAAGAGTCCATTCCTTCTGCCTCTCCGCCTGAGGAATTTTCCTTTGGGGAAACCTTGCATGCTATGAGGGAACAATTTCAGTGGCAGGGCCAGGATTTTTCAGACTCTAGAAAAAGGCTTAGAACTTTTCTGCATTTACCACAACATAGGCCTTTAGCCATACCTCCAGTTCTCTCTGTTGTAGATGATGCATTTAATGATGCTTGTACTGCTCCTGATTCACTACCTCCGGCCCCTGCTAAGCCCGATAGGTACTACAGGGTCCCGGACACGCATTACCATTTGTATAAGGCTCCTTTTGCAGATCCCGAGACTATCTCCCAGGGTCTTAAGGCTGTAGCAGCTACCTCTGCCAAAAACCCCCCTCCCCTCTGAAAGGGAATCCAGGTCCTTAGAGAGATGGGGTAAAAAAGTTTACACTTCTGCTACTCTTTCAGCTAGGGCATTGAACTGTCAATTCCACATGATCCAGTATCAAGAATTTATGCTAGACCAGTTAACCAAAAAGCTGTCCTCGGATGAACCATTAGACAAAAAATCTGTTCAGGAAATGGTACATAACATTCAGCAAGTCAGTAACCATTCCTTAAAATGCGGCTATGATGCACTGGAGGCTTCCTTTAGATCAGCCATGACTGGCACAGTTATCAGAAGGCATGCATGGTTAAAAGAGCAGGCCTTACCAGACCATGTTAAATCAAAACTACTAGATGCTCCCATGGACAAGATCAATTTGTTTGGCTCTCCTGCACAACAGGTGCTGAAGAAGATGGAAGAGAAGGCAAAATCTGTCCAAACAGTGAAAGATTTCTTACAGGTCCAACCTCCAAGGTTTAGCAGGAATTGGCCCTCCAAGAATTGGTCCTTTCCAGACTCCTCCAGAGCTCAGAGAGGCAGGAATAGGCGTTCAAGAGGCAGAAGTCAATCCAGGGGTGCCTACAGGGGACGCCAGTGGCAGGGCAACAACCAGCGAGGTGCAGCCACAGACACAGCCACCACCACTACTACAGGACAATCACAGTGACTTGGCTCTAGCACCGCCTACCAGGGAACAACTAGAAGCACCCTTAGGCGGGAAGCTAGCTTTATTTTCAGTAAACTGGCATTACACCACAAGAGACAAGTGGATTTTGCAGACAATAGACCAAGGTTACAGGTTTCACTTCCATACTCTACCAGGGAAGAGAGGAATGCCAAACCTACCTCCAAATCAAAAGGCAAAAGCTCTAAAACAAATAACTCAATTATTAAGGATGAGAGCTGTGGAAAAGGTACCATCTATGGAGCAAGGACAGGGATTTTACTCCAGACTCTTCCTGGTACCAAGAAAAGAAAGCAAATGGAGACCTATTCTCGACCTGTCTGCTTTAAACACATCTTCAAAACCATTACAAGAAAATGGGGATTCCCACAAATAGACTTATTTGCATCCCCACGCAATCACCAACTAAAGAAATTCTGCACAAGGACGTACCACCCACTTGCTTGGAAGGTGGACTCCCTATCTTTCAGTTGGAAAAACCTGACAGCATATGCATTCCCACCACTTCCTTTGATGCACAAGGTGCTATTGAAGATCAAAGAGGACCGTCCAAGGATCATTCTGATAGCTCCAGACTGACCAAGACAACATTGGTACCCATTACTGAGGAGCATGTCTCGGGAACAAATATGGCCCCTACCCCTTGTTCCCTTGCTGTTAACGCAGAACAACTACAACACCCTGCATCCAAACCTGAAAACACTGCAGCTGACTGCCTGGAACATTGCATAAGAACAAATAACCCAAATTTATCCCAAAGGGTTAAAGACATTATCTTGGAGTCTCGCAGACCCTCAACAAGGAAAAATTATTCAGCAAAATGGAAAAGATATTCTATTTGGAGTAATGCAAAAGGAGAAAATGTGTCACTGGTAAACATAGCCAACATCCTGGAATACTTGGCAGAGCTCTTCCACAAAGGCCTGTCCTATTCTTCCATTAAGATTCATGCATCAGCTATTTCAGCAGAATACGACTTGGATCCTCCAGTCTTCTCACATCCTCTGCTCAGGCAGTTTCTGAGAGGAGTTAAAAATGTAAAACCACCTAGGAAGCCACCATTGCCAGCATGGGACTTGAACTTTGTGCTAGAAAAATTGACACTCCCTCCTTTTGAACCAGCAGAAACAGCAGAATTACAATACTTATCATGGAAAACTGCTTTCCTGCTGGCAATCACTTCAGCAAGAAGGGTATCTGAGCTACAGGCATTAATGGCAGTACAGCCCTTCCTGATCTTCCATCAAGATAGTGTGTCCATGAGAACAAACCCTACTTTTATGCCTAAGGTGGTCTCCAGAGTATCTTTGAATCAGGCTATCCACCTACCTACATTCTTCCCCAACCCACAGAACAGGGGAGAAAGACTGTTGCATACCTTGGATGTGCATAGACAATTACGCTACTACCTGGACAGGACCAAGGGCAATAGAAAAACTGACCAGCTATTGGTAGCATATGCAACAGGAATGGAAGGAAAAGCAATTTCAAAACAGACAATCTCTAAGTGGATAGGAAATTGCATTAGATTTTGTTACTCCTACCATGGGAAGAAAACTCCAGAAAACATCAGGCCTCACTCTACAAGGGCTACAGCCACTACCACAGCTTTTCTACGAGGAGTGGCTACCAAAGACATTTTAGAGGCTGCTACTTGGAGCTCCGTGCATACATTTGCCAAGCATTATAATTTACCTTTATACTCTAGATCCCGAGCAGGTTTTGCCACTGCTGTTTTGCAAGGGATCTTAACTACACCATAATTTCATTTCTCCTCCTCCCCAGTTTGGCTATGGTATTCTACCCATTTGTAAGGACTGCAGATGCATCCTTGAAGGACATAGTACAGTTTTGTACCTACCATAAATGTAGATGTCCGATAGGAATGCATCTGCAGTCAGGGTTACCCACCCTCCTTCCCCTCTGTGGTACTCCTAGGGTATTTGCCCATCTTGTAGCTAGCTGGGGGAATCTATTATGGTGTATTTGTTTGTATATATGTACATACATGCTTATTTTTGTTTGCTCTCTACTATTTGGAATCATTTGCATTTATCCAAATTTAGCCTTCCTAGAGGGCACCTGGCATCTGGGGCAAGAAACACTGAGGAAAATGGCGTCGGCTGATGCCTTTATACCCGAATAACTGCAGCTATGACGTCGGGTAAAGTGCGACACCAGCCGAGGCCAGACCCAGACTTTGGAATCCGGCCGACCGAAGGGCTGCCTGACGACAGGACAACCCATTTGTAAGGACTGCAGATGCATTCCTATCGGACATCTACATTTATGGTAGGTACAAAACTGTACTTTCTTCTTGTTTCACTGTTAGTCATCACACTTTTTGGTTATCTGACTGCAGGTAGCCCTCAGTCGGCCCGATTACCAGAGTCTTGGGATTTCTGCTTCGGGTGCTGTCGCCTCTTCCATGGTGTCAGGTGTACAAAACATGCAGCCAACGCCATTACATCAGCCTTTCTTGCCGAGAAGGAGCCCGAAGCAGTTTGCAAGTGCCGGTCGGCCGCTACTTGAAATTTTTTTTTTTTTTTTTTTTTTTTTCGAGTTTCAGACCAGGAGTCTTCTAAAGCTAAGTACCCCGTTAAGGGTTCTTTTTTTCTTGCTCTAACCGATGTCAGAAAAAATTAGTAATTGTTTTGCCTGTGGAAAGCAAATACCTCCGAGATTTTCATTCTTACTGCGTCACCTGTTTCGGCCCAGACCACAACGTCCTTCGCTGTCTGTTTTGTTCCTTGTTTTAACGCCTGAACCATTCGTTGGGCTATTTTCATAGCTAAATCTCCTTCTCCGTATCTTCCGAAAAAGGGCAGACAGACTGCATAGGTCAAAAACTGCCAACGCTTCCGCTAAGCTAGTCGCCAGTCCGCTGGTACTCAGTGAGGCACCTTTGCAGCCCCTGATGCCTGCTTCTACAGATTTGCAGGCCACTGCTGAGACCCTTTAGGAGTCCGGTATGCTTCTTCGACTATGGAACCTGCAGATGTCTCTACCTTGGATGGGTCTGGAGCCGCTGTGGAGGCACCTGCTTCTGAAGGTGTATTCCGACCTACCGATACTCATATTAAACAGACAACTTCATTTCCAACTAAAACTACCGAGTTTCTCAGGCCCAGAGTTCGCACTACACCTAGAAAACCGATGTCCAACAGCGCATGCTCATGCTCCCATGCCACAAAAACAAATGCTTAGAATGGCTGAAGACCTTATTACTCTTATTAGGGGAAGCTAGCCTTCCCCTGCCAAAAGACAAAGAATTTAATTTCCTTCTGATTCTACAGACCAGGAGTCTGATGACTCTGACCCTTCTGATTACTAGGACACATACCCTTCTCTACCTGTGAGGACTCAGATGCAGAGGAATCCATTCCCTCTGCCTCTCCTCCAGAGGATTTTTCTTTTGTTGAAACCTTGCATACCTTAAGAGAGCATTTCCACTGGGAATGCCAGGACTATCCTCAGTCCAAAAAGAGACTCTGGGAATTTTTAGATTTTCCTCAGCACAGGCCTCTAGCTGTACCCCCTGTCCTGGATATTGTAGATGTCTTCTTGGAGTCCAGTCTTACTCCTGACATCACCAGCGCCTAGAAAACTTGACAGGTACTACAGAGTACCTGATTTTCACAAATTTCTCTTTTAAGAATCCTACTGCAGATCCAGAGACCATTTCTCAGGGACCTAAAGGCTACTACAGCCAAAAACCCTACCCCTTCAGACAGGGATGCTAGAGCTTTAGAAAGATGGGGTAAGAAGGTATATACCTCTGCAACTCTTGCCATCAGGGCTTTGAATTGCCAGTTTCACATGTTGAAGTAGCAAAAAAATACAAGTAGAAGGGTAGTAGACTTTCTTTACTTCACAATAACTTCATCTGGTACCTCGGCTCCTTGCCTTCAAGGATACATACACTCAGACACATCCTACTTTTATATCAGGTGGGCCATGAATTAATAAATCAATTCACTACCAGATTGCTTAATAATTATAAAATTGTATATGTATAAAAATTTCATAGTAGTATATAAACAATACATATAAACATTATATGTAAACATTTTCCATTGCCTATGATCCTAAAGCGACCCATGCGTATTTAAGATACATTTTCCTATTTTAACTATTTTATTCTCATATTCATACTACATTTCATAACACATTAAAACATTTCTTAACACTTCAAACAGTTGGTAGCATAAACCTAGTATAAACATAAGCATCTAAAAAACTGTACATTAAATATAAATCTAAGCATACTCTACCTCTAAATTTAACCCTTTGGGTGTCAAAGTACCATAATTTAAAATCATCCTACTTTCAAGCACATTCAATTTTTGTTTCAACTCACTACTTTTGACTTGGAGGTCTAGCCAACACACTAAAAAAAATGTGGAGTCGTCACCCCTATGTACTGTACAAACATGCTCTGCCACAGGGCTCCTAAAGTTTTTATTCCGAATATCACCCAAATGTTCTAGAATTCTGATCTGAACAGACCTTTTGGTTTGCTCTATGTACCATTTTATTTTTTCACATCCACTTCCTATGGCATACACTACTCCACATGAATTACAAGTAAACCTGTCCTTGTTAAAAATTTTCTATTGTTTATTAAACCTCCTGAAATGTTCCTGATTTTGAGACAAACTTTACATTTTCCACAAGAAAATTAACCTAAAACTAATGCATCAGATACAGACAAAGGTTTATTCAACAATTTCTTAAAGGTTAGAATATCTTGCATATGAAAATTTTACTACCCCTGGAAATACATCACCAACTGCCTCATTTAAACATACCAAATGCCATAAATCCAAAAGCAGTTCTCTCATTATGGGTGAAAATGAATATTTAGAAACAAAAAAAAATGTCATGCCCTACAAAATCGGGCTTCATACTTCGGTTCCTATTTTTACTTGTTTGTCCCTTATTAGACGGAAATTCTTTACCTTCCAATATCTTTTTTAAATCCAGTCAAGTTTTACTCTGTCATAACCCCTAGATAACAGTCTCTCCCTTGTATCCATCAAAAATGATACTTTGCATTCCTCCTCAGAAGTGTTGTGGGCAATTCGCTTATATTCCTCCACAGGCAAAGAGCTGATCAAGTGTGAAGGATGCATACTTGTCGCAAACAAAACGTTATTTACTGCTGTAGGCTTCCTATATGGCCTATATTGAATTGCCTGATGTCTGTCCACATAAAACTCAAAATCCAGAAATTGTATAATAGTTACCAAAATTTGTGGAAGATTTAATACCATGTGTATTGCAATTCATATCTACAATAAACTGCTCAAATTCTATGGGTGAGCCCTTACACAAAAAGAAAAGGTCAACAATAAATCTACCATGCAGCACTACTTGTTTCTTCCAAAATTCAGCGTTAATATACAATTTCTCAAAATAACCCATATATATCACTGCATAAGAGGGTGCATAAGGAGCACCCATTGCTGTACCCTTTTTCTGCAGGTAAATCGGTTTTTCAAACCTAAAGTAATTGTGAGTTAAAGCTCTAATAACCTCAACACAAAACTAGTTTTAGTGCCATCACCCATGATCTCAAACTTCCATACTACATCTTTTGCTAATAGAAGTGTAAAGAGAACTCGCGTCATCTGACGCCCAATAATATTCTTCTTTCCAATGTATTTTACTTAGTTTTTCACAAAGTTTCTGAGTATTCTTAATATGAGAAGGAATCTTTTCCAAATACCCTTTCAGAACCGAATCCAAGAAAGTACCTACATTACTTACAAAAGAATGCACTCCGGACACTATTGGCCTTACCTGGAGGTTTAGTAATACTTTTATGTACTTTGGGTATAACATAAAAATAAGGATCAGTAGCATCTTTAACTACCAGTTTCTTTACATCTTTTTACCCAAAAAACTTAACCTCTCTGCTCTCTCAAGTAGTTCATAGTATATTCATCTACTGGGTTGTCAGTTAACTGCGCAGTCCACTTCACATTTCAGTAGTTCAAGCGCCATTTTTTCATATTTTTTTTTTTTTTTGACATTATGATCCAATTTCCACCCTTATCAGCTTGCCTGAACACAAAATCCTTTAAACACCCTCTAAGTCTAGTTAACTCTAACCAGTCAGATTTAGTTAAATTGTAAGATTTTTTTCATTTTCAAAAATTTGTTATACACATGTTGAAGTACCAGCAACATATTATGGAACTCATTAAACAAAAATTGGTGTTACTTCCAGATTGTGCAGAAAGTAAAGATTTCCAAAAGTTAATGCATTCTGCAAACCAAGTTAGTAAACATACTTTGCAGTGTGGGTTTGATGCCTTAGAAGCATCTTGCAGGGCTGCTGTCACTGGGTCTTTACTGAGAAGGCATGCGTGGCTAAAGGAACAAGTCTTGCCTGACCACATCAAAGCAAAATTACTAGATGCTCCATTAAATCAGGAGGGTTTGTTTGACACAAAAGCAGTTCTTAAAAAGATGGAAGAAAAAGCTAAATCTATGCAAACAGTCAAAGATTTCTTACAGGTGCAGCCACCTAGATTCAGTAGGCATTGGCCTTCAAAAAAAACAGTCGTTTCCAGTCCCACTCGGGCCTTTTCAGTCCAAACCCAGAGGAAACAGACCAGCAAGACTACAGTCTCAGGGTATGCAGAGATTAAACAATGGAGTGTTTCCTCCTCAAAACCAGGGAGTGGTGAGCCACCTCCATATGGAAAAAGTTCACAATGACTTTCTAATTATCCTTCCCAGCCATGCCCAAGTACTTGCGCCCCTTGGAGGAAAACTCGCCCTTCATGCAAAAAACTGCATGTCCATTACTCCAGCCATGCCCAAGTACTTGCACCCCTGGGAGGAAAACTCACCCTTCATGCAAAAAACTGGATGTCCATTACTCGGGACCGATGAGTTCTAAATATTGTATCCCAGGGATACAGATTCTACTTCCACTCACTCCAAGCGGATTGCCAGACCTTCCTCCAAACCATTGGGCAGAGGCTCAAAAGTAAGTACTTTCCCTTCTTCATATCAGGGGTATTCAACCTGTTCCAGTAGAACAAAGGGGACAGGGTTTCTACTCCAGACTGTTCCTGTTGCCCAGAAAAGAGGGCTTTTGGTGCCCTATCCTGGATCTATCAATTCCCAACACCTTTCTGGTGGTCCCAAAATTCAGAATGCTTACACTGCAGCAGCTTCTTCTCATGATAGCAAAGGATGCCTGTTTAGTCAGGCAGAGAAATATTTAAATCTACCCATACTTGGAAGATTGCCTGATTCAGGCGGACAGTCAGGATCTGCTGTTTCAGCACCTGGCATTTGTAAAAAGGACTTCTAACTTTACTGGGATACACCATCAATGAAAATAAATCACAACTGCTACCCAGCCAACAAGTTGTATTCCTGAGCGCAAGCTTGAACACAGCTTTCCCAGATGGTATTCCTCACTCCAGAAAAGCAGGTCCATTTTACAAACTATTTCAAGCTAATGGCCAACAAAACCCATCTATGTGCAAGGAAATTGCTGCAAGCCCTAGGTTTCATGACCTCATGCATTATGCTAATTCCATATGCAAGACTGCATATGAAGAAACTTCAATGGTACATAAGTCTCTGGTGTCAACATTCTCAGGACCTGGAAATAGTGATTCCTATCATACCTTGTCTAAGGGCAGCGTTCCTTTGGTGGGCAGAAGCACGCAACCACAACAAGGGACTTCCTTTCACTCAACCCGTTGCCGCTCAAACCCTGACAACAGACTCATCAGACTATGCATGGGGGGCTCACATGGCAGGCAAATGCATTCAAGGCAAATGGAGCCCAGAACAAATTCCCCTGCATATCCATCAAAAAGAGATGCTAGCTGTACAGAATGCTCTGACAGTCTTCAAATACCTTATCCTTCCAGGACAGCTCCTGATAAAGACAGACAACACCACAGTTATGTGGTACATAAGCAGGGTAGAACTCCTCCTTACCCACTCTGCAGATTAGCCGTGGCTCTGTGGAACACAGCCTTGAGCATCCAAGTGCACCTACAAGCTCAATTCCTGCCAGGCAAGCAAAATTCACTGGCAGACGATTTAAGCAGAAATCTACTGGACCCTCGAGTGGAAACTGGACCACAACTCATTCAAACTTCTAACCCAGAGGTGGGGAACACCGGAGGTGGACCTTTTTGTCCCCCCCCCCCCCAACCACCAATTGAGCAAATTTTGCACCAGGGACCCTCACAGCAGAGCCTGGAAGGTGGACACCCTATCCTTTACATGGGAAATCCTCTCAATTTATGCCTTTCCTCCTCTGCCCCTCCTCTCAAAAGTACTACTCAAGATCAGACAGGACAAGGGCAATCCTTATTGCACCAAACTGGCCACGCCAGCACTGGTACCCACTCCTATGCAGTCTGACAGCAGTGCCACCCTGACACCTACATCACACACCTTCCCTGCTGTCTCAGCAGGAGGGACAGATTTTGCATCCACAGTTGCAAACCCTAAACCTTGCAGCGTAGCTTATTCCCTAAATGCACCACCAGCGTCTGTCGACAAACAGGTGCTGGATGTCATCCTTGAGGCCAGAAGGCATAGTACTATGAAATCCTATGCTGAAAAGTGGAAAATATATTGTTCTTGGAGTCGGTCCCAAGGAAAGGACACAACTGTGCCCAACTTAACCTCGTATACTTGATTACCTAGCAGAGCTGCTCCAGAGGCCTATCCTTCTCATCCATTAAGATTCATGCCTCTGCCATCTCAGCTCATTATAATACTGAGCTTCCTCTCTTTTCTCACCCTCTCAGCAAACAGTTCCTGAGAGGAGCTAACAATTTAAGGCCCCCTAGGAGAGCTCCCACCCCGACCTGGGACCTTAACTTTGTACTGGAGAAGCTCACCCCCCCCCCCCCCCTTTGAACCTGCTGCTTCAGCAGAGTTAAAATTCATCTCTTGGAAAACAGCCTTACTTCTAGCTGTTACTTCAGCACGAAGAGTGTCTGAGTTACAGGCACTAATGGCGATGGAGCCCTTCATTATTTTCCATGCTGACAGGGTTCCCGTCAGGTTTATGCCCAAGGTGGTATCCAGTGTGGCTTTAAACCATTCCATCCATTTGCCAGCCTTTGCAGAGGACAAGGCCATTTCAAAGCAAACCATTTCCAAATGGATAGCACACTGCATCCATTTCTGCTACAAGCACCGTGGACAATCTACCCCGCTGGGGATCAGAACTCATTCCACTAGAGCTATTTCAACCTCTACAGCATTTCGCAGGGAGTCCCTACCAGGGACATCCTGGAAGCTGCAACATGGAGTTCTATACACACCTTCACCAAGCATTACCACTTACCTATTTTTTTTCTAAATCCAGAGCTGGATTTGCTACAGCAGTCTTACAAGGCCTGCTAGCCAGCCCTAACACTTCTTGACTGGCTCCACCCTTCCTCAGTTTTGGGAATCAACCCAAGTGTGATGACTGCAACACGAAGAACATAGTACAGTTTTGTACACTTACCATAAATGTAGATGTTCGAGTGTATTCATTGTTGCAGTCCTGGTTTCCCTCTCTCCCCCTGGTTTTCTATATCTTTTCTAACTATCCTCTTTATGGCAGGGGTATTTACTTTTTACTGAAGGTGTTCCACACCAAGTAATAGCGTCCTATTTTGGGGGCTCCTGACATCTGGGGCAAGAAAAACTGATGTAATGGCGTCTGCTGCATGTTTTATACTCCTGACGTCATGGAAGAGGCGACCGCAACCGATGCAAAAATCCCGAGACTCTAGTATTCAGGCCGACTGGGGGCTACCTGCAGGCAGATAACCCAAGTGTTATGACTGCAACAGTGAATACACTCTAACATCTACATTTATGGTAAGTGTACACAACTGTACTTTGTCACTACCTCGGCATATGGACCCGTATCCAGAAACAAGGCTACAGTCATGTACTTCAGCCTGAAGACTCCTATGGCTGAAAGCATGTATGATGTAGCAGTGGTGGTGTTTAAGGCACGTTTGCTGAAGGTGTGCTTGATATGGGGGAGGTAAGGAATCCAAACACAAGGACGTAGCACCTGACATTGTATAAAATATTTTCTCTGATTCCATTCAATGGCCTTGGACTCTAACCAGTCCTTGATAGTCCTGAAGTGTCTGCCAGACCTTTCAAGTTTTGATTTTTACACCTCACTGAATGTGCATGTATCTGCTGTATGTCTGTCTGATTGTTTTGGGATCCCCACATTCATATATTCCTACCATTAAAGCAGTTCCTTAAAGGGTATGACACACGCGTCTTTCGACTCTAGTTCCTAAACCAGATTGGAAAGTCCTCATTTGAGCCTGCTGCTGCAGCACCTCTGAAATATGTGACTTAGACTGTCAGAGGCCTCAGCATCTGCCATTTGTTTTTCTGAAGGGCAAGCACTTAATGAACAAGCAACCTTCTCTCATTTTCCACAAGGACAGTAACCCTATGAACCAACCAAAACCCCCACCACCACCTTCATGTCCAATGTGGTGAGAGTGGTCTCCAATTCAGGCCATTATCCTCTTTCTCTTTCCACACAGTCCAAAAAAGAAAAATGGTGTTAGAGAATGAAAACCAGATGTGTTCTTTGAACTCTAGTTGGGCATGTAATGGCCCACTTCACAATAGCAACAGCACTTGCTAGCCCCTTTCTAGGAGGGTCTAGTACACCGCCATCTTGAAACCTGTTACAGTAAATGCTGTTAACCGGCATCCAAGGGGATTGGTAGATGCCGGATAGCTGTAGATGTTCTTCGTGTTTCACTGTTGCAGTCATCACACTTGGGTTATCCTGCCAGGGGTAGCCCTCAGTCAGCTTGAATACCAGAGGCTTAGTATTTCTGCGTCATTCGCTGTTGCTCCAGGACTGACGTCAGGTAGTCAGTGATATAAAAACCGGCAGCAGACGCCATTACACCAGTCTTTCTTGCCGAGGAGCCCAAAGCAGAAGCAGTTCGTACGAATGCTTGTTGGCTGCTACTTGAGTTTTCGTTTCCGAAATTGAAGTTGAAGTTTTCGTTTGGGATCCTTTTTTTCTTGCTCTAACTAATGTCAGAAAGTTGAGAATTGTCAATCAAATACCACACAGAGATTTCCATTCTTACTGCGTCATCTGTTTAGGCCCAGGCAACAATGTCCCTCGCTGCCGGTTTTGTGCTTTGTTCAACTGCCCAAACTATTCATTGTCTGGCCCTTATTGTAGCTAAGTACTTTCACTCTTGATCTCCGTATTCCGAAATGGCTTCGGTAAGCCGTCCGACTACCGATCTTCCGAAAAAAACACAAGGATAAAGAGGGAGACAGACCACACAGGTTCAAAATTGCTGACTATGCTTCCGTTAAGCTACTCGCCAGTTCGCCAGTACACAGTGAGGCGCTTTCACAACCCCTGATGCCTGCATCGATGAATTCGCAGGCTGCTACCGAGAGGAGTCCGGTATGCCACGAGATTTTTCTTTGACTACGGAACCTGTGGATGTCTCTACCTTGGATGAGTCCGGAGCCGCTGTGCAGGCACTGGCTTCTGAGGAAATTCATTGCACTACCGATATTCAGCACAAGCCGACTTCTTTCGCGTCTTCAGTTCTTTCTAACACTACCGAGTTTTTAAGGCCCAGAGTACGAGCTACGCCTAAAAAACTGACAACCCAAACTCTCACGCACCTGCTTTCTTGCCACAATCACAGATGCTTAAAATGGCGGAAGACATTATCATGCTGATTAGGGGAAAGACGGCCTTCCCCTGCTAAAACAGAGAGACTTGTCCCCAGCATCTTTATCTGACCAAGAGTCCGATTCTAAGGTTTCTGATTATGAAGACATGCCCTTATCTGCTTATGAGGATTCAGAGGAATCCATTCCTTCTGCCTCTCCTCCAGAGGATTTTTCTTTTGGTGAAATACTACATACTTTGAGAGAGCACTTCCATTGGGAATGCCAGGATTATTCTCAGTCCAAAATGACTCATTGAATTTTTAGATTTACCACAGCACAGACCCTTAGCTATCCTTCCTGTTCTGGATGTTGTGGATGATGTCTTTATGGAATCCAGTCTAACTCCTGATACTTTACCTCCTGCTCCCAGGAAACCTGAGTCCCTGACTCACAAATTTCTTTTCAAGAATCCTACTGCTGACCCAGAGGTCATCTCCCAAGGCCTTGAAGGAATACGAGCAACCACAGCTAAGAATCCCACCCCTTCGGACATGGATTCTCAAGCCTTAGACAGATGGGGTAAAAAAGTATGTATCTCTGCAACTCTTGCCATTGGAACATTAAATTGTCAGTTCCACATGCTGAAATACCAGCAGCGTAACCATGGAACTCATTAAACAAAAATGATCTACCTTCCCTGACTGCAGAAAATAAAGATTTACAGGAACTTATGCATTCTGCAAGCTAAATCAGTAAGCATACCCTGCAATGTGGGTTTGACGCCCTAGAAACATCCTGCAGGCCAACTGTCACAGGTTCTGTACTTAAGACATGCTTGGTTTAAGGAACAGACCTTGCCAGGTCATGTCAAATCAAAATTATTGGACGCACCACTAAACAAAGACAATGTGTTTGGCACTAAAGCAGAAGAGGTTTTAAAAAAGATGGAAGAAAATTCTAAGTCTATGCAGACAGCCTTTTTGCAAGTTCAGCCTCCAAGGTTCAGTAGGCATTGCCCCTCAAAACTTTGGTCCTTTCCAGCCTCCTGAAGGCCACCTCAGACTAGACCTAGGGGAAACAGACCCCCCCCCCCAGACAGAAGTCTCAGGGTATGCAGAGATCTAAGCAATGGAGTACCTCCACTTCTGAATCAGGGAGTGCTAGGCCACCCTTTATGGAAAGAATTCACAATGACCTCTCAACTCCTCCTCTCACCTCTGCCCATCTGCTTGTGACCGTAGGAGGAAAACTTGCCTTCCATGCAAATAACTGGGCCTCTATCACCAACGATCGATGGGTCCACAACATAGTGTCCCAGGGGTACAAATTTTATTTCCACACGTTGCCAACCCCAAAGGGATTCCTAGATCTTCCTCCAAACGAGTGGGCAGAGGCGCAAAACCAAGTTCATTCCCTGCTCTCTCCATAAGGGCAATTCAGCCTGTTCCTACAGATCAGATAGGCCAAGGTTTCTATTTCAGACCCAGAAAAGAGGGCATCTGGCGCCCAATCTTAGATTTATGTATTCAAAACACCATCCTGGTGGTACTAAAATTTAAAATACTCACACAGCCACTCTAGACCACAGATGCGTATCTGCATATCCTAATTAGAGATTCTTGCCGAAAATATGTACATTTCAGGGCAGGATCTATGCATTGTCAGTTCTCTGCACTTCCCTTTGGCTTCTCCACTGCTCCCACAGTTTTCACAAAATGCCTGGCTCCAACCATTGTTTTTTGCAGACAAAGAAATATTCAAATTTACCCTTACTTGGACTGTCTGATTCAGGCAGACAGTCAGGAAAAGCTGTTACAGCACCTGACGTGTAAAGGAACTACGTACCTCACTGGGGTACGCTGTCAACGATAAGAAATCCAAACTAGTCCCCAGTCAAAAAATTGTATTCCTGAGAGGCAAGCCTGGACACAGCATCCCAGATGGCATTTTGTAACTCCAGAAATACAAGCCTATCTGACAGGCTACTTCTCTCAACTGGCCACCAGAACCCAGTTATCCGCAAGGAAAATCTTGCAAGGTCTAGGGTTCATGGCCTCCTGCATTCTATTAATTCCGTATGCCAGACTGCATATGAGGAAACTGCAGTGGTAGTTAAAAAGCCTTGAGTGTCAGCATTCTCAGGACCTGGAAACTGTTATACCTATGATACCTTGTCTAAGGAAACATTTTCTTTGGTGGGCAGCAGCATGCCACCACAACAAGGAACTTCCCTTTTCACAACCCCACGCCTCCCAGACCCTAACCACAGAAGCATCAGACTATGCCTGGGGTGCTCACCTGTATGGCAGGTGCATTCAGGGCCACTGGACCCCAAACTAAATTCATCTGCACATCAACCAAGAAGAGATGCTAGCTGTTAAGCACGTTCTGACAGCTTTCAGATCCCTGCTCTTTCTGGGGCCTCTACTAATAAAAACGGACAACACCACAGTAATGTGGTACATCAGCGGGAACCCATTCTTACCCACTCTGCAGGCTAGCCATGACCCTTTGGAACACGGCCTCAGCCACGCATATTCACCTGCAAGCTCAATTCCTGCCAGGCAACCAAAACTCGCTGGCAGACCATATGTCTGGTAGAGGGAAGTGATTCCTTCCAAAGATTTTTTAATGTTGAAAGCAACCCGTTTTTACGCCTTACTACTACAGAATTGACAAGAGAAGGGGAAGAGACAGTAAGTACCCTTAGGAGCATGAATGTTTTGCAGTTGACAAAAAAGTTAGAGAATAAAATGACTAACGTCTACGCAATGGCAAAGACTCCATTTGGATGCGTGTCTTAGTTTTAAGGTGGTACCGAGAGGATTACGTGTTTTAAAAATGCCTACATTTGGTACCACCTATCCTGAACTGCTAATAAAATGGCAAAAACTAAACTTAGACACCAGCCATGGTTACATCAAGCTTCTAATTGAGCAGTATAAGAATATAGAAGCAGTGTTGACCGTGGAAATTACTTCTACAAGAAATGAGCTCAAGGACGTCTTAAGCGTGACAGAAATGGACAGCTTCATTAGCGATCTCACTAGAAGTTTTAACGGCACCAGACGGTAAGTTATTACAGGAGAAGTAGAAGAAGTTGGAGAGAGACTTCAATGATTTCCGCAGGGGTAATGTCTTCTCGTGGCCTTGGAGACTAATGCTGCTACCAACAACATACTGAGAGCAGTTCCACCTTCCACAAGCAGAGAGGGATGGATCACTGAAGGTACAACGATGACTACACCAGAAACAATGGCACAGGTGGGGCAACAAACCGAAGGATTGAGGGGAGCTCAGAACAGCAGTGCTCAAGGTGGCGCACCATGTGTTTGCCAGGTAGGGAAGTCGTCTCACACCTGGGCAGCATGGATGCAGGAGGAAAGTTCAACAAGTTCAACAGGAAACTGCTACAACATCCACAGAGAATGTGGAAATATCGGTAGAAGACAGCAACAACCTTTTTTTCCTTTCCATTACCTACACGCCAGACAGAGAGGCAAGTTTAGTCTCCACAGAACCGAGTGAGGAAGCGCAAGGGTTCAGAGGAGAGGTATGAATTTCAGCGCAAGGTGCTACGACCGATACAGAGGACATGATTATTAACTTATCCAGGTACATACTTTCCAACAGTGAGAGATCTCTGTTGAACAAAGGTCTCTCATTTATACGGTTTAAAAATTCTGACTTAATGGATGTGATTATAGACATTAAAATGTTGACTAGAAATGTGGTGTTGAAAATGAGATTGGGGACAATATGAATAATGGCTATAAAATGTTTAAGAAAACTTCTACATTTATACCTCAGATGCATCCACTTTTAGATGCATTTGAAAGAGCTTGTGAAAGTGATCTACTACAATTGTCAATGTCACACACCAGGCCTGCCTTTTTTAATTTAACTAGTAAAGAGTCTGAAGCTTTGAATAGACTGCGGAACAATGCTGAGATAGTAATTAGACAGGCAGACAAGGGGTGGAACTGTGGTGTTGCTGGATAGAGATTTCTATAAGAGAAAAATGGGAGCAACTGTTGGTTGACAATAACACTTATAAGTTAAGTAAGGTGCAACTAGACAAGATCATAAAAAGTGTTCATAGTGAATTGTATGATCTTCTGTTATGTAGAGTAAGAGACATAGATCTGTACAGATACTTTTTGGTTGAGAAACCGATTATCCCCACTTTCAGGGGACTGCCGAAGGTCCATAAAAGTTTGATGGACCCCAATATGAGACCTATAGTCTCGGGGAAGGGATGGCTTACAGAAACTCCATTTATTTGGAGAAAAAAATTTAGACCAGTGGTAGATGGTGTATCCATTATAATTAGGGATACACAACAGTTTTTAGAGACCTATGCTGGGTATGTTTTTTCTGATGCAGGTAATGGTAATGAACTTTTGGTTTCACTGGATGTTGTTTCTTTATTTACATCCATACCAAATAACACAGGAATGGAGTATGTCAGGCCCTTATTAATCGGAGTGCCAAGGAATCTCATTATGAGATGCATTTTAGACATTGTATTGAATAATAATGTCTATATATGAAGAGGAATATTTTCTACAACCAAGGGGGGTGGCAGTGGGCACCCCATGTGCAAACTCATATGCCAACCTAGTGTTGGCATATTGGGAGAAGATACGTGTTGAACAGTGGAGTTTATGGGGAGTACATTGATTACTACAAACACTTTGTAGATGTTTTTCCTGCATGGAAGGGCACTAGTGAACGATTGGAAGAATTTGTGGAATATCTGAATGGGACAACAGATTTTCTGTCTTTTGAATGTGTTAGTTCCCAGAAGAGGTTACAGTTTTTAGATGTGCAATTGAGCAAGGAGAAAGATGGATTACACACTGATATGTTTAGGAAACAATGTTGGAAAAACAGCTTGTTACATCGGAACATAGAAATAGAAAAGGAAGACCATACTTCCAAAGGAATATAAATATTGATAGGGTTGATGAAGATTTGAATGTAAGAGGAAATGAGGGGCTTAAAGTGATTAATTCCGTTCACTAATAGGAATAATAAGGTAAGAGAAGTAATAGAGAGAAATTGGATATTATTGAATGTAGATGATGATATCACCACGATAGCAGGAAATAGGCCAAGGTAAACGTATAGGAATACAAAATCACTTAAGCGATTACTTTGTTATGAGCAAGATAAGATTGATATTATTATAAGATATTCAGACAGACAGGGGACATTTGCTTGTAGGGGCTGCAGCCAGTGCCCATACATGGCAGGTGATAATGCATTTGTTCACCCTGATACGGGACAGGAGTATGTGTTTAAACAATACGCGGATTGTAAGACAAGGGACTTGGTGTGCCTGGCGCAATGCCCGGTATGCAAGTCCTTCTATGTAGGTAAAACCAATAGTACTGTCAGAGAAACAGTAAGAGAGCATATTTATGCTATAAATAAAGAAGATAAGAACGCATTAGCTAAACATGTGCTAACCCTTTTAAGTTTAGAGCATTGGAATTGATTAAAAAATCAGGCAGGTTAGGGAATGTTAAGACTTGCACGGAGGGTCGAGAAAGTAGATGGATAATAAGCCTGCAAGCACATAAAATGAGTGGACTGAATGATAGATGACATTGAAACATTTATCAGCTAGGCCACATGCACATTAGTCACTTCATTTAGGAATTTTAATTTTCACAGCTTTATGTGAATGATTTTTAGACATATGCATATGTATATATTGTTTTTAGTTAGTTAGAATGAACTACACTACATATATTCTTTAGTTTTATTTAAACGTGTGTATTTTTTGTGACATTTATAAATGTTACATTAATATTTATACATTGAATGCACGTCTTAGAAGTCTCTCTTATGATGCATGCTTTATGTATATATTTCGAAAAATGTTTATAAAGCATGTCTTTTTAAATTTCATATTTTAAAATGTCATCGTTTCTGTTGAACCATAGGCTAGAAGGGTTTGAATTTATTATTTATGGTTGGCAGTTAATGGTTTTTATTTAAAGTCTGATGAAACGTTGTGATAACGTGAAAGCGCTCACTGTCTTTATAATCAATTGGATTAAAAGCTCGTTTTGTAGGATTATCTGCTTTGGTGTTGCCTTTTTCAGCTACTTTTGGATTTTCTCTGGCAGACCATTTAAGCAGAAATCTCCTAGACCCACACGAGTGGCAGTTAAACCACAGCACCTTCAGCCTTGTGACCCAAAAATGGGGTACCCCGAAGGTGGACCTGTTTGCCTCCCCCTACAACCACCAGCTCAGCAAATTCTGCACCAGGGAACTTCACAGCAAGGCCTGGAAAGTGGATGCCCTAGCCTTTCAGTGGGCAAACCTCTCAGTCTTTGCATTTCCCCCTCTCTTCTTACCAGAGTATTACTCAAAATAAGGGAGGAAAGACGAAGGGCAATCCTGATTGCCCCAGACTGACCACGCCAACACTGATGCCCACTACTACGCAGTCTGTCCCTGTTGTCTCCATGGCACCTCCCCCAGATTCCAACTCTCCTGACTCAGCAGGAGGGAGAGTTATTGCATCCACAGTTGCAGACCCTGAACCTAGCAGCCTGGCTTATTCCTTGACTTCTTCTCCAGTGGCCAGCCTAAGCAAACAGGTCCTAGATGTCATACTTGAAGCCAGACGACCCAGTACTAGAAAATCCTATTCTGACAAGTGGAAAAGGTATTGTTCCTGGATCCAGACTAAAGGAGCTGACCCAGCACAGCCCTGCTTGCCTCTCGTCCTGGATTACCTAACAGAACTACTCCACAGGGGCCTATCCTTCTCTTCCATTAAAATCCATGCCTCTGCCATTTCTGCACATTACAGCACTGAGCCACCTCTCTTCTCACATCCTCTCATCAAACAGTTCCTGAGAGGGGCTAACAACTTAGGGCCACCAAGAAGAGCCCCTACCCCTGCTTGGGACCTTAACCTTGTGTTTGAAATGCTCACGCTACCCACCCTTTTGAGCCTGAAGCTTCAGCAGAGTTAAAATTCCTCGCTTGGGAAACAGCCTTGCTTCTGGCCATCACTTCACCTAGAAGAGTGTCTGAGCTACAAGCACTTATGGCTGTGGAACCTTTCATAATTTTTCATGCTGACAGGGTCTCCCTCAGGACTAACCCAATTTTCATGCCTAAACTGGTGTCCAGTGTGGCTCTCAACCAATCTATTAATTTGCCCACCTTTTTCCCTAAACCTCAAAATAAGGGGGAAAGGATCCTGCACTCTTTAGATGTGCACAGACAGCTCAGATTCTACCTGGATAGGGCTAAGCCCTTTAGGAAATCTGACCAGTTACTAGTCAGCTTTGTACCAGGGTCAGAGGGCAAAGCCGTATCGAAACAAACCATCTCAAAATAGCGCACTGCATCCGTTTCTGTTAAACGCCAAGGAAACCACCCCTGCAGAGGGTCAGAACACATTCTACTAGGGCAACTTCAACCTCTACAGCCTTTCTCAGTGGGGTCCCTACCAGTGACATCCTGGAGGCTGCAACATGGAGTTCTTTTCGTACCTTCACCAGGCATTACCACCTGCCTTTCTTTTCAAAATCCATGGTAGGCTTTGCAACCGCAGTCCTGTAGGGCATACTAGCCAGCCCCAACTTTTCTTGACTGCCTCCACCTGTTCCTCAGCTTTGGGGATCAACACAAGTGTGATGGACTGCAACAGTGAAACACGAAGAACATAGTGCAGTTGTGTACACTCACCATAAATGTAGATGTTCAAGTGCATTCACTGTTGCAATTCTGGTTTCCCACCCTCCACCCCCCCTCTCTCGCACTCTCTCACCCTTACAGGGCTATTGGTATTTATTTTCTACTGGTGGTGTTACTCCAACTTAGCTCTCTTTTGGGGGTTCCTGACATTTGGGGCAAGATAAACTGATGTAATGGCGTCAGCTGCCTTTTTTTTATACCACTGACCATCTGACGCCACTCCTGGAGCGACAGTAACTGAAGCAGAAATACTAAGCCTCTGGTATCTGGGCAGACTGAGGGCTACCCCTGGCAGGATAACCCAAGTGTGATGACTGCAACAGTGAATACACTCTAACATCTACATTTATGGTAAGTGTACACAACTGCACTTTTCTGCCTGCTTGAGAGTTGCTATTAAAAATAGGCTTTAATATTGTGCCCTGTACGATACCATACCATAAACACTGTACTGATTTGATTTTAATATTGAAATAGAGTACTTAAAAGCCTGGCTGGAATAATAATTTAAACTTTTCCGCTAGAATGGCACGCTGAGTGGATTAGAATAAATTGAATTGAGAGAGAGTGAATGCATGTATGAAAGCAGAAGCAACTCTGTGAGAGATCAAAGAGATGTATAAATGCTGAAGAGTGCATGTGAGAGATCGGAGAGAGTGAATGCTTGTATGAAAGCAGAAGAAACTCTAGGTGGGAGATTGGAGAGATGTATGAAAGTTGAAGAGTGGGTGTGAGAGATCAGAGAGAAGTGAGTGCATGTATGAAAGCTGAAGAGACTGAGATTGGAGAAAGAATGTGCAATCTGATGCAAACTGAGTGTGGCACAAGTGTTGCCATTTTAGCGATTTGACTTGTTCTCAGGTTGGGGAGAGAGGGAATTTATTATCTTCCTTTTTAAAATTCTAAAAACGTAAGGTATGTTTCTGCAGGGGAAAACAAAGTCCAACACACGAAAATTGAATTGTTCATTCTGTACCGGGTTTTTTTTGTTTGTTTTGTTTGACTGTTGCACAAGTTCCGGTTAACTGAATTTTCTGTATTAGTTTTAATAGAAGAAACAAAAAAAATCTGTAAGCAAAGTTTATGAATAGTAGTTTGTTGATGAAAACTGTGTTGGCGTTTCAGCTGTGACATTACCACAGCATTATAAGGGCTGATTGTCCCCATGGATTACTGAAAGAAAAGGTTGCTGGATTGTGTATTCTGATGTGCAGTCTTCATGAAATTGCTTGCTGTGAAGGAAACTTCAGACTTATAAGCCCCTCCCCCCATTTTTTTTTTCAGGTATTTCATTTATCCTGCAGTTTTGTTCATCTACAGTCTCTTCCATTTTTTTTTCTTTGTCCAGTATTGTCTTGACTTCATGGTAATCTGCTTCTGTTGACCTCATTCATGTTTACTGTATGCTGTCAGGATGTTAGGAAAGAAGTGGAATTCTGTTGGCAGTGATTTTGTGTTGTAGGTCCTTGGTTGCTATTTATTAATTGAGTTACTAAAATAAATGCCATATTAAATTTTAGTGTTTCTTCTGTAAGATTTATTTTCAGTTTGTTGTACCTTCTTTAATCTCTGTAAGCAGCTGTGAATTTTTTTTGAACATCAGTGTTCATAAAGCTAACATCAACTTTTTTTCCCCCTTACAGCCTACAGAAACAAAAAAGAAGAAAAAGAAAAAGATAAAAGAAGAGGACGAGTGAAAGAGTTTTGCAAACTTAATGGACATTTTTATGGACTTGTGTACAGTCTGTATTCTTTGAACGCATTTGCTGTTTTTGTTTTAAATTACTGAATGAACTGCGAGTTCATTGCAGCTTTGCAGTGAACAAATCACTGCTTTATTTACTCTTAAAAATACACAGTAGATCCCCATTTTAGGGGGTTTTTCTGTGAGCTAGTAAACTGTTAAAATGAAAAGGTAAAGGTGTTCTGTTTTGCATTGTTACTGTTTTTCTTGTTTCAGGGTTCATCATATTTTCACATTTTAATACTGATGCACATTTTATTTATTTATTTTATATTTATTTACCAGGATAGTCCAACTAGGATAGAACCCTTTTACAGCAGAGGCCTGGGGAGAAAAGCTACCACAACATGGTAACTAATACATTGCACATACACTAGAATACAAATTGTATACAAAGATTGAGCTATACATACTTATATAAACAAAGAAGCCTGTGTAGGCAAGATTCTATGCATACACATGATAAATTGCATGCTTAAATCTTGGTGTAAAATTCAGTATTGCTTGGTCGTTGAAATGGCCTCTGTTCTAGCAAACTTAAGGCCACAACTTTTGTGCCAGACTTCAGTGCAAGTGGTGTCCATTGATCAACATTGTGTCATGCAAATCAACATTCTCTGGTGTTTTATTTTTCCACCAAGGAGTGGAATATGGAGATAGTGGTGCATCCTTTGCTCTTGAACCTGCACTCTGTTGTCTTGCCATCTTTGACATTTTCAGAATGTTTCGTTGCTTTTATTTTATTTTTTAGTTGTCGCCATTCTCTTGAACCCGTAACAGAAGAGCTTTTAGCAATGTTTTTGTTTGTGGTTTGGTTGTGTCATTTTTCAGACATTAACCTAACTTTATCAACATAGGAATTTGCCAGAGATTAACCATGTGAATACATTGCTGTATTGTAGCATTATACTTGGCATCTGAAAGATTCCTAGATGGTGCAGAGTTGCATAACCATAGTATAGTTTTCAGCTTCCAGTTAAGCATCTTGTATAATGCTGAAAGAGGATATACTTTAGAGACAGGTTCTAAGAAGATATAACATGGTCAATTCCATATACCAGCAAGTCTGCATCAGAAGATAAAGGGAGTGTCATCTGTTCATCATAAGGATAACGGTATTAATTAACCATGGGAATTAGCATCAGGTGGATATTTGCCCTTCTAACTTGACTTCCAGAGCTGGTATCGTTAGAGCGGAGCTCACTTCTTCCCTGCCCAGGGTATTGGTCCAGACAAAGCAAAGCAGCCTCTTCCATTTTCAGTCCAATTTTTGGCAAAAATGTAACTCTTGCACTAGGTAACTATCAGAGAATGATCTCCCGATTTGGGGACTTCATAATTTTTACTTATTTTTGTGATTTATATTCTAATTGATACTGTTATATTTATTGCGGGCATATGTTTTTATATTGTGGGCATACTTTTTTATGATCTAGGATGTCCCCAGAAAAAATCCAGCAACTGTGCTTGGGGAAGGCAGATTCGGCATAAGTTTTACCTGCAGTCTATTTTGTGGCTGGGGGAAGGCTACCAGCTCTCCTTATCAGCAGTGGGCTGTTTTAAGAAGAAGGGTACCTACTTTTGAGCAGCCAGAAGCATAATATAGCTTTGTCTGAGGAGAGGCATATGAAACTTTAAAAAAAAAACTTGCATAAATGCCCTTCCTAGATGATGCAATGTCCTGCTTCCAAAGGCCAGATGACCACCCCATTGGAGACTGCTCCACTTTGTTCTCTGTTCAATTACAAAATGATTGAGGAATGTTGCCCCTTGGGATAGAAGAGGAATGGTGCCCCTTGGGATAGAATCATTTTATAAAGTCTTCGACACTGAGTAGTTTACTTGGCCAAGAGAAAGATGGCACACCCTCCCACAAGTAAAATAATGGAATGAAGAAGCTCTGATATATTTTACACAGGTCTTGCCACTGTTTTGCTGTGGTCCAGGTGACAGTGACCATATTCTATGGTTCTCATCTATCTAAAGAGCATAGTCTTTGGAAAAAACAGTAAATCTAATGGAGCATTTCAAATGGCGATTTCAATGTTTTTTTTGAGTTGCTTAAAATGCATAGGCCTCCTGGAAATTGAGAAACCTAGGCTGAAAACTGTTTGCCCTGTATTCCAGGAGCTTGAGGATGCAACTACCTTTACAAAAAACATCACTGATCCAACAGAGGATGTCCTTCAAGAATGCAACTGCAGTCATAACATATGGGTTGTCCTGCCTCAGGCAGCCCTCGGTCGGCCGGATTCCAAAGTCTGGGTCCGCCGGCTGATGTCGCATTTCTCTCCGACGTCAGAGCGGCTGGAGTACATAAGCATCAGCCGATGCCATCTTCTTCAGTCTTTCTTGCCGCGCGGTACCTGAAGCAGAAGCAGTTTGCAAGTGCCGGTCGGTCAGCTCCTGTATTCTTCGATTCCGAAGTCATCAAAAAAGCTAAGTACCCCGTTGGGGACCTTTTCTTGCCTCAGCCGATGTCAGAAATTACTGAAAAAGTAAATAATTGTTTGTCTTGTGGTAAACAAATACCTCAAGGATTTCCACTCTTACTGCCTTCCTTGCCTTGGCCCAGACCACGACGTCTCGGCCTGTGCCGCCTGTGCTCGCTTCAATAAGCGCACTCTCAGGTGCCGGGCGGAGTTCGCTGAAGACTTTTCGGCGAGAAATTCGATTATACTATGCCGTCGGAATTACCGACATCGCAGACTCCTAAGAAATGAAAAGACCGAGACCGACATCCTCGGCCCGCGTCTTCCACCGACACCATGCCAAAACCAACTGCAAGTGCCCCGGTTCCCTCTGAGGCGGTTTTTCCACCGCTCCGAACCGAAGACACCGCATTACCGATACCTCCGATACCGGAGACCACACCGAAGCCAGTTATTGATTTTCCTTCGGATACTGAAACCGAGGAAATGCCCGAGACCATTGCTGTGGATAAGGTCACTCCTGCACGTGGAGCTGCTAGGCCTCCCATGTCCATGTCTATCAAGGCCTACACACGTGCTAAGGCAGCCAGCAAGACCAAGCACCTTACTGCTAAAGCCTTTCCTCAGCCTACTCCTGAAACACAAATCATGACTACGGCCGCAGACTTAATTTCCATGATCAGAGGTTCCCAGGCCCATCCTGAGAGAGGATCCCAGCCTCCTCCTGATGAGGCCCAGAGTTGAACCCTCAGACCCTCTCCCTTCAGATGAAGATTCTGAGGACTCTGTTCACTCCGATAGCCAGGAAGAGCCCTTCCAGACCTATGAGGACTCAGATGCAGAGGACTCACCTTAAGGCCAAACAAAATGCCAGACACACTTGTCATTGGTGATTCCATAGTCAGGCACACTGACGTCCCGCTCACCAGACTGAGTAAGGAGAAGGTCACAGTAAGCTGCCTGTCGGGCGCTAGAATCCGCCACATAACGCAAGCACTCAGGTCTCTCAACAGCAGGTACAAGTACGACTCAGTCATTGTCCACGCTGGTGTCAACGACCTGAGACATACCTCCTTGGACTACATGAAAAGGGACGTCGAGGAGCTCTCTGATTATGTAGCCCAGGCAGGTATGACCCTGACCTTGAGCAGTATCCTACCTTCACCTAGAATGATGCCACAATACAGTGATAAGATGATCAGCTTTAATAATTGGCTTAAATTCTGGTGTCATTCAAAGGGGATCAATGTCTGTCTGCCTGGGATGACATGCTGGACAAGCCACGCTGCTTCCGAAGGGACGGCTTGCACCTGTCACCCTGGGCTTCGGATATTGGCAAAGGCTCTTGCCACCCCATAGTGCCTTTTTAGGCAAGGCTCAAATTCTAAACCTACCACCCTAGAACACCAAAAAGGAAAAAACTAAGGGTAATGCTGCTCAATGCCAGAAGTCTCAATCTCAAGATGCACTTTTCGAGGCCCTTCTCAATATGGAGAACATCGATGTCTGTGCTGTGACAGAAACCTGGTTCAAGGCTCCTGAGAGCACCCCAGCACTAACAGGTTTCACCTCATATCATGTTCCGCCCCAAAATCCGGACAACACCAAGAAAGGAGGGTGTCCATATTCATAAAGGACACCCACACCTCAAGGTTGGTAACGCATACGATGCATCGGAGACCATCCAGGTGCAATTAACCATAGGCAAGACTGCTCTGCAATTTGTAGCATGTTACAGGCCACCCTCTCAAACTCAGGAACCTCACATGGCCTTCCTGAAAACATTGGAGGATAAATGTATCTCCAAACACCATCATACTAGGTGACTTCAACTACCCTAATATAGACTGGGAACACTACTCAAGCCCGAACACTCTAACCCAAAGATTCCTGGAGTTCATAAACTCAAATGCCATGGAACAACTAGTCACCATCCCACAAGAGGTGAAAACATACTTGATCTCATCATCACGAACATGGGATCAAAATGTTCAACACCGAAGTATACCCCTCACTGGTGAGATCAGATCATAAACTAATCTTGCTGGAGGTCCTCATCCCGCCCACCTGAAACAAAAAGACCACAGTGAAAAACTTCTCAAAAGCCGATTTCACACTTCTAAAACTAGTGTGGTCTCCTTTAAGGCCCCTGAGCCAGTGGTAAACATTACTCAAACCGCTGAATCACTTACAAATGCCTTCTACCAGCACCTACAGGACTGCATGGATCAGGCAATCCCAAACAAAACTAAGACTCTCTGTACCAAAGGCAAGCGTCCAGTCTGGTGGACCCCAGCCATAAACAAGCTCTACAACAAAGGAGGAAGCTACTACAAGATAGAGCAAAATCCTTGAAAGGTAAGACACCTTTGATCATTATAAGTAAAAACTAAGAGCTCTCATAAAATCATCCAAGGCAAATTTTGAGAGAAAAATCGCCAAGGACTCTAAAGACAATCATAAGGCCTTCTTTAGCTATGTTAGAAACCTAGGAGGAAACTCCCAGATATGCTCAGAATTAGTTCAAAATGATGTGAAAATTACTGAACCTACACACATTGCTAACATACTGGCTGACAGGTTCAGTGCAAACTTCTCCCCTCCCCAAAGGAGAGATATCTATTCCAGAGGATTGTAGCCCCCCAAACATCTCAAAGCCCAGGTGAGAACTGCCCTCACTAAGGCAAAAAACACAGCATCCATGGGACCGGATGGTGTCCCCGGCTGTGTGCTTCATGAACTCAACGAGGAATTAAACCCACAGTTAGGACAGCTGTTTAATCTTAGCCTCACCTCAGGATATTACCCAAGGAGTGGCGCCCGCGACTGTGGTCCCACTTCATAAGGCGGTGCCTCCACAGACCCTGGAAATTACCGCCCCATTAGCTTGACAAGCCTTATCTGCAAAGCCATGGAGAGGATCATAATGGAACTCATAAATAAAAACATAGGAACTTGCAGACTTTGGATCCAACCCAGTTTGGCTTTGTCAAAGGCAGATCCTGCCTCTTAAACTTGGTTGACTTTTGAGACAGTCACCAAGGCCATTGATGAGGAAAGGCAGTCCATACAGCCTACCTCGACCTGGCAAAGGCCTTGACACAATACCCCACTCAGGTATCATCGAAAAACTCATCAGCTTGAATGTAAACCCATACATCACAAGATGGGTTGCAAACTGGCTAGCGACAGAACCCACAGGGTCAGAGTTGCTGGAGCCATGTCAGACTCAAAGCCTGTCACAAGTGGTGTCCCACAGGGCTCAGTCCTGGGTCCACTCTTGTTCGGCATCTACTTTTCTGAAGTACAAGCAAACACAGGAGGGTTATGGCTGACAAAGTTTGCAGATGACTGCAAACTGGGCGCCATAGTCGAAAACACATCTGACACAGATATCCTCCAGAAGGGCCTCACAGAAGCGGATAACTGGTGCCAGAGCCATGGCCTGAAGTTAAACGCCAAAAATGCATAGTCATACCCTTGGGAAAAACAAGGTTACCCCTAGCTACCATATAGGTGACAATCCACTGAGCACAGAAAAAGTCATCAGGGATCTGGGGACCCAAGTTGACAGTAGTCTTTCGTTTGACACTCATGTTGCTAAAGTAGTTAGGAAAACCTTCTATATCGCCCACCTGATCATGAAGGGATTCACATCTAGATCAAGGGAGGTCATCGTCCCCTGTACTCATCACTCATTAGACCTATGATTGAGTACAATGCCCGTTCGAATGTATCTGACCAGACACCTGATGCAGCTTGAAAGGCCCCAAAAGTTCCTCACCAAAAGGATAAAGGGTCTCAAAAATATGTCTTATGCTGCCCGACTGAAAGAACTCCAGCTTTATTCAGTCTCATACCGCTTGCTCAGAGGTGACCTGTGCCTGACATATAAGGCCATGTCAAACCCAGATTTGATGAATATGCTTCACCTCAAAAATCTAGATCCCTCAGAACCACAAGGGCGGAGACTTAAACCTTGACACGGTTATAAATAGAGCGTGCTGGAGGGACAGATTCATCACCCAGAGACTCCCTATGCTGTGGAACAAAATCCCGGTACATGTGAGGCAGAGCACCTCGCTGGCCTTGTTCAAGAGGAATCTTGACCAATGGATGGGAGATCGCAGATATACCCCAGGGATTACTTCAGTGTCACTGCTTGACAGAGGCACAGAAAAATGATAGGCATAGTTTTTATTCAAACTAAAGGGGTGGCGAAAGCCACATAACTATGGGCTAGGCTTATAAATGCCCTTGGGCAGATAGCCTAGTATGAACCTATGAACTCCATCCCCTCGGCCTCCCCTCCTGAGGATATTTCTTTTGGGGAAGTTCTGCATTCCATGAGGGAGCATTTTAAGTGGCAAGGCCAGGAATATTCTGATTCCAGAAAGCGCCTTCGAACCTTCCTTAAAAAGCCCCAACACAGGCCCTTAGCTATACCTCCTGTGCTTGATGTTTTGGATGATCTATATTCTGACTCCAGTGTTACCCCTGATACTCTTCCTCCGGCTCCTGCCAAGCCTGACAGATACAATAGGGTCCCAGAAACACACTCCCATTTCTTTAGGGCCCATGCTGTTGATTTAGAAACAACTTTACAGGGACCGAAGGGGGTTTCAGCTACCACCTCCAAAAATCCTTTGCCTTCCAACAGGGAAGCTAGGTCATTAGAGAGATGGGGGAAGAAGGTTTACACCTCCACTACTTTATCTATGAGAGCTCTCAATTGTCTCTTTCATATGTTTCAATATCAGCATTACCTGTTAGGTGATTTACAGAAAACATTGGCCTCCCCTGAACCTTTAGATAGGAAGTCTTTGCAGGAGGCTGTACATAATTGTCAGCAAGTTAGCAATCACTTTCTTCAGTGTGGATATGATGCATTGGAAGCTTCATGTAGGGCAGCTATGACAGGGGCGGTCATTCGTAGACATGCATGGTTAAAAGAACAACCTCTACCAGATCATGTTAAGGCAAAACTTCTTGATGCACCCTTGGAAAAGAACAAGCTTTTTGGTGCTAATGCTAAAGATGTGTTAAAGTCCATTGAGGAAAAAGCCAAGTCAGTTCAAACAGTTAAAGATTTCCTCCAGGTTCAGCCACCCAGATTCAGCAGGAATTGGCCTTCAAAAAACTGGTCCTTTCCTAATCCTGAAAGATTTCAAAGGGGCAAAAACAGGCGTGGCCGAGGAAGAAGACAATAGAGAGGCTCCTACAGGGGACGACAATGGCAACCAGCAAACCAAAGAAGTGACACAGGGGCTTCTATTGCCCCACAGGGACAATCTCAATGACTTTCCTCTACTACCGCTGACCAGGGAGCAAACAGAAGCTCCTCTGGGCGGAAAATTATCTATGTTTACAGACAATTGGCACAGATTGACAAAGGACAAATGGATTTTGGACATTATAGACCAAGGTTACAGGTTCCACTTTCATACCTTGCCAAGAAAACAAGGCATGCCAAACCTACCACAAAACCAGAGGGCAGAGGCTATCAAGCAAATTTCTCTGCTTGCTCAGATCAAAGCAATAGAAAAAGTTCCACAACAAGAACAAGGCCAGGGGTTTTACTCAAGACTGTTCTTTGTTCCAAGAAAAGAAACTCAATGGAGACCAATACTGGATTTGTCCGCATTAAACACTTTCCTCATAGTACCAAAGTTCAAAATGCTGACTCTACAGCAACTCCTTCCCATGCTGGGCAAGGGGTCTTGGCTGATTACTCTGGACCTCAAGGAAGCATACCTGCATGTCCCTATCAGACACAGCTGCAGAAGATACCTCAGATTTCTTGCAGGGCCAGAGCATTATCAATTCTCAGCATTGCCATTTGGCTTATCTACTGCACCCAGAGTATTCACGAAATGCCTGGCTTCAGTAATTGCTCATTGCAGGCTCCAGGGGATCCAAATTTACCCGTACCTGGACAACTGCCTCATACAAGCGGACGACAAACTGATTTTGACAAAAAACTTGAATTATGTCATACAATTGCTACAGGCTCTGGGATACACAGTCAACTTCCAAAAGTCAAGACTTCAGCCATCCCAGCAAATAACCTTCTTAGGAGCCAAACTAGACACAGCCTCTCAAATGGCTTACCTGACAGAAGACGAGCAAAAGAAGTTAACTCATTATTTCAAAGGTTTGGCAAAGCTCACCCAGATGACTGCAAGGAGATTCCTACAGGCCCTGGGTTACATGGCATCCTGCATTCTCCTGGTTCCATTAGCAAGACTACACATGAGAAAGCTTCAATGGTACCTAAAAAGCTTATGGTCTCAACACAGCAACAACCTAGAGACAACCATACCGCTCATTCCATGCCTACAAAAGGAATTTCTATGGTGGGCCTCGGTAAGCCAGTTAATCACAGGAATGTCGTTCAAAAAACCTCAGATAACACAGACCATGACCACAGACGCCTCAGACCTTGGATGGGGGGCGCACATGGAGGGCAGATGTATTCAAGGACAATGGTCTCCAAAGGAAGCACATCTGCATATCAACCAAAAAGAAATGCTGGCAGTAATGCATGCCATCGAGGCCTTTCGACAACAACTTCAGCAAGGCCACCTGCTAATACGGACAGACAACACCACTGTGACGTGGTACATAAACAAGCAGGGGGCACCCATTCTTACCCCCTTTGCAGACTGACAATGAATCTTTGGGAAAAATCACTGAGCCTAAACATACAGTTGCAATCCCAGTTTGTTCCAGGCAAAGACAATGTGCTGGCGGACAGCCTAAGCAGGAATTTCCTAGACCTCCACGAGTGGAGGTTACATCCAGAAATCTTCATACGACTCATCTCGACATGGGGCAGGCCAGAAGTAGACCTATTTGCCTCCCACCTCAATCATCATCTACAAAAGTTCTGTTCAAGGACATATCATCCACAAGCATGGAGAATAGATGCTCTCTCATTCAACTGGAACTTCCTAAAAATCTATGCATTCCCACCTCTGCCACTGATGACCACAGTATTACCTAAAGATCAAAGCAGAGAAGCCCAAGGGGATCCTAATAGCTCCAGACTGGCCAAGACAACACTGGTACCCACTACTACGGAGCATATGTCACAACAAAAAATGGGCCCTTCCCCAATGGCCCCAACTTTTGACTCAACACAACTTCAAGACAGTACATCCCAACATTCAGACGCTGCAGCTAACAGCTTGGGAGATCCCATGAATAACTTCAATCTAACTTTCTCCAAGGAAGTTCAGCGGATACTAACAGAAGCCCGAAGACCATCCACCAGAAAGGTTTACTCAGCAAAATGGAAGAGATTCAGCATTTGGAATACCAACAAGGGTCAAGATGCATCATTATTGAACATCCCACTCATTCTGGAATATTTGGCAGATATGCTACAAAATGGACTCTCATATTCTTCCATAAAAATACATGCTTCAGCTATTTCAGCTAGATACAACACTGATCCACCTGTGTTTTCACATCCTTTGTTAAGGCAATTCCTTAGGGGGATCAAGAATACAAAGCCACCAAGAAAAGCTCCAGTACCAGCTTGGGACCTCAACTTTGTCCTAGAAAAACTGACTCTACCCCCCTTTGAGCCAGCAGCTTCTGTGGAATTACAATTTCTCTCTTGGAAGACAGCTTTCCTGTTGGCAATTACCTCAGCAAGAAGGGTTTCAGAATTACAGGCCCTAATGGCAATACCACCGTTCATAACCTTTCACAGAGACAGAGTCTCCTTACAAACCAACCCTACCTTTCTGCCAAAAGTGGTATCTAGGGATTCTTTAAATCAAGCAATTCACCTGCCTACTTTCTTTCCCAATCCTGAGAACAAAGGGGAAAGACTTTTGCATACCTTGGACATTCACAGACAACTTTGCTACTACCTGGACAGAACCAAGACCAGTAGGAAGTCTGATCAGCTTTTTGTAGCTTACGCCCCTGGAGTACAAGGAAAAGCAATTTCCAAACAGACCATTTCAAAATGGATTGGACATTGCATCAGATTCTGTTATTCCTTCCATGGAAAGAGTGTACCAGCCAATGTCAGACCACACTCCACCAGAGCTACAGCCACCTCTACAGTTTTCTTAAGAGGGGTGCCTACAAAAGACATTCTAGAAGCTGCTACATGGAGCTCCGTGCATACATTCTCCAAACACTAAAACCTCCCTTTATGTTCCAGATCCAGAGCAGGCTTTGCTTCGGCAGTCCTGCAGGGATTGATAGCTACACCATCCTTTTCTTAGAGCATTCCACCTCCCCCAGCTAAGCTATGGTATTCAACCCATATGTTGTGACTGCAGTTGCATTCTTGAAGGACATAGTACAGTTTTGTACCTACCATAAATGTAGATGTCCAATAGATATGCAACTGCAGTCGTGTTTTCCCTCCCTCCTTCCCCTCTATGCCTTGGGTCCACTCCTCTCCCTGTTATCCTTAGCTGGGGATATCTGTTATGGTGCATCTGTTTATTGCTTACTTATTTGTCTGGAAACCTGTTTTTGTCTTCCAATTTGATTACAGCCTTCCTTGGAGGGCACCTGGCATCTGGGGCAAGAAAGACTGAAGAAGATGGCGTCGGCTGATGCTTATGTACTCCAGCCGCTCTGACATCGGAGAGAAATGCGACATCAGCCGACGTCGGACCCAGACTTTGGAATCCGGCCGACCGAGGGCTGCCCGAGGCAGGACAACCCATATGTTATGACTGCAGTTGCATATCTATCGGACATCTACATTTATGGTAGGTACAAAACTGTACTTTTCTATGGATGCTTTGAGAGGAACTAAATTTGACTGCAGGTCTCATTGCCATCTTTAGTGATAATGAAAGGACATTGGATAGTTGTGAGAGGACAGATGCTCATTGAAGGGAATCACTGCTGCAGTATAATTTGATATCTATGGGAAATGGCCAAAGGCAGACATCTTCTATGAGTTGAACTGCCTCTATACTTTGAGTGCCAGCCCAGATGTTCTTCATTCCACATTGCTGCAGTCCTAACACTTGGGTAGTCCGCTGTCCCAGTCAGCCCGAATACCAAAGTATATGGCTGACGTCGGTCAAGTTGTTCTGTCATTCCACCCCTGGTGGGTGCAGGTTGGCTGAAATTTTCGG